>NW_028227838.1:0-67724 GCF_978045245.1 Mus caroli | reverse complement strand
ACATAGTATATGAGTGAGTTGCACTGAAAAACTTAGAATCTAAGAAACGCACAGTGTAGTACATAGTATATGAGTGAGTTGCACTGAAAAACTTAGAATCTAAGAAACGCACAGTGTAGTACATAGTATATGAGTGAGTTCTTGCACTGAAAAACTTAGAATCTAAGAAACGCACAGTGAAGTACATAGTATATGAGTGAGTTGCACTGAAAAACTTAGAATCCTAAGAAACGCACAGTGTAGTACATAGTATATGAGTGAGTTGCACTGAAAAACTTAGAATCTAAGAAACGCACAGTGTAGTACATAGTATATGAGTGAGTTGCACTGAAAAACTTAGAATCTAAGAAACGCACAGTGTAGTACTAGTATATGAGCTGAGTTGCACTGAAAAACTTAGAATCTAAGAAACGCACAGTGTAGTACATAGTATATGAGGTGAGTTGCACTGAAAAACTTAGAATCTAAGAAACGCACAGTGTAGTACATAGTATATGAGTGAGTTGCACTGAAAAACTTAGAATCTAAGAAACGCACAGTGTAGTACATAGTATATGAGTGAGTTGCACTGAAAAACTTAGAATCTAAGAAACGCACAGTGTAGTACATAGTATATGAGTGAGTTGCACTGAAAAACTTAGAATATAAGAAACGCACAGTGTAGTACATAGTATATGAGTGAGTTGCCACTGAAAAACTTAGAATATAAGAAACGCACAGTGTAGTACATAGTATATGAGTGAGTTGCACTGAAAAACTTAGAATATAGAAACGCACAGTGTAGTACATAGTATATGAGTGAGTTGCACTGAAAAACTTAGAATATAAGAAACGCACAGTGTAGTACATAGTATATGAGTGAGTTGCACTGAAAAACTTAGAATATAAGAAACGCACAGTGTAGTACATAGTATATGAGTGAGTTGCACTGAAAAACTTAGAATATAAGAAACGCACAGTGTAGTACATAGTATATGAGTGAGTTGCACTGAAAAACTTAGAATATAAGAAACGCACAGTGTGAGTACATAGTATATGAGTGAGTTGCACTGAAAAACTTAGAATATAAGAAACGCACAGTGTAGTACATAGTATATGAGTGAGTTGCACTGAAAAACTTAGAATATAAGAAACGCACAGTGTAGTACATAGTATATGAGTGAGTTGCACTGAAAAACTTAGAATATAAGAAACGCACAGTGTAGTACATAGTATATGAGTGAGTTGCACTGAAAAACTTAGATATAAGGAAACGCACAGTGTAGTACATAGTATATGAGTGAGTTGCACTGAAAAACTTAGAATATAAGAAACGCACAGTGTAGTACATAGTATATGAGTGAGTTGCACTGAAAAACTTAGAATATAAGAAACGCACAGTGTAGTACATAGTATATGAGTGAGTTGCACTGAAAAACTTAGAATATAAGAAACGCACAGTGTAGTACATAGTATATGAGTGAGTTGCACTGAAAAACTTAGAATATAAGAAACGCACAGTGTAGTACATAGTATATGAGTGAGTTGCACTGAAAAACTTAGAATATAAGAAACGCACAGTGTAGTACATAGTATATGAGTGAGTTGCACTGAAAACTTAGAATCTAGAAACGCACAGTTGTAGTACATAGTATTATGAGTGAGTTGCACTGAAAAACTTAGAATCTAAGAAACGCACAGTGTAGTACATACTATATGAGTGAGTTGCACTGAAAACTTAGAATCTAAGAAACGCACAGTGTAGTACATAGTATATGAGTGAGTTGCACTGAAAAACTTAGAATCTAAGAAACGCACAGTGTAGTACATAGTATATGAGTGAGTTGCACTGAAAAACTTAGAATCTAAGAAACGCACAGTGTAGTACATAGTAATATGAGTGAGTTGCACTGAAAAACTTAGAATCTAAGAAACGCACAGTGTAGTACATAGTATATGAGTGAGTTGCACTGAAAAACTTAGAATCTAAGAAACGCACAGTGTAGTACATAGTATATGAGTGAGTTGCACTGAAAAACTTAGAATCTAAGAAAGCGCACAGTGTAGTACATAGTATATGAGTGAGTTGCCACTGAAAAACTTAGAATCTAAGAAACGCACAGTGTAGTACATAGTATATGAGTGAGTTGCACTGAAAAACTTAGAATCTAAGAAACGCACAGTGTAGTACATAGTATATGAGTGAGTTGCACTGAAAAACTTAGAATCTAAGAAACGCACAGTGTAGTACAGTAGTATATGAGTGAGTTGCACTGAAAAACTTAGAATCTAAGAAACGCACAGTGTAGTACATAGTATATGAGTGAGTTGCACTGAAAACTTAGAATCTAAGAAACGCACAGTGTAGTACATAGTATATGAGTGAGTTGCACTGAAAAACTTAGAATCTAAGAAACGCACAGTGTAGTACATAGTATATGAGTGAGTTGCACTGAAAAACTTAGAATCTAAGAAACGCACAGTGTAGTACATAGTATATGAGTGAGTTGCACTGAAAAACTTAGAATCTAAGAAACGCACAGTGTAGTACATAGTATATGAGTGAGTTGCACTGAAAAACTTTAGAATCTAAGAAACGCACAGTGTAGTACATAGTATATGAGTGAGTTGCACTGAAAAACTTAGAATCTAAGAAACGCCACAGTGTAGTACATAGTATATGAGTGAGTTGCACTGAAAAACTTAGAATCTAAGAAACGCACAGTGTAGTACATAGTATATGAGTGAAGTTGCACTGAAAAACTTAGAATCTAAGAAACGCACAGTGTAGTACATAGTATATGAGTGAGTTGCACTGAAAAACTTAGAATCTAAGAAACGCACAGTGTAGTACATAGTATATGAGTGAGTTGCACTGAAAAACTTAGAATCTAAGAAACGCACAGTGTAGTACATAGTATATGAGTGAGTTGCACTGAAAAACTTAGAATCTAAGAAACGCACAGTGTAGTACATAGTATATGAGTGAGTTGCACTGAAAAACTTAGAATCTAAGAAACGCACAGTGTTAGTTACATAGTATATGAGTGAGTTGCACTGAAAAACTTAGAATCTAAGAAACGCACAGTGTAGTACATAGTATATGAGTGAGTTGGCACTGAAAAACTTAGAATCTAAGAAACGCACAGTGTAGTACATAGTATATGAGTGAGTTGCACTGAAAAACTTAGAATCTAAGAAACGCACAGTGTAGTACATAGTATATGAGTGAGTTGCACTGAAAAACTTAGAATCTAAGAAACGCACAGTGTAGTACATAGTATATGAGTGAGTTGCACTGAAAAACTTAGAATCTAAGAAACGCACAGTGTAGTACATAGTATATGAGTGAGTTGCACTGAAAAACTTAGAATCTAAGAAACGCACAGTGTAGTACATAGTATATGAGTGAGTTGCACTGAAAAACTTAGAATCTAAGAAACGCACAGTGTAGTACATAGTATATGAGTGAGTTGCACTGAAAAACTTAGAATCTAAGAAACGCACAGTGTAGTACATAGTATATGAGTGAGTTTCACTGAAAAACTTAGAATCTAAGAAACGCACAGTGTAGTACATAGTATATGAGTGAGTTTCACTGAAAAACTTAGAATCTAAGAAACGCACAGTGTAGTACATAGTATATGAGTGAGTTTGCACTGAAAACTTAGAATCTAAGAAACGCACAGTGTAGTACATAGTATATGAGTGAGTTGCACTGAAAAACTTAGAATATAAGAAACGCACAGTGTAGTACATAGTATATGAGTGAGTTGCACTGAAAAACTTAGAATATAAGAAACGCACAGTGTAGTACATAGTATATGAGTGAGTTGCACTGAAAAACTTAGAATATAAGAAACGCACAGTGTAGTACATAGTATATGAGTGAGTTGCACTGAAAAACTTAGAATATAAGAAACGCACAGTGTAGTACATAGTATATGAGTGAGTTGCACTGAAAAACTTAGAATATAAGAAACGCACAGTGTAGTACATAGTATATGAGTGAGTTGCACTGAAAAACTAGAATATAAGAAACGCACAGTGTAGTACATAGTATATGAGTGAGTTGCACTGAAAAACTTAGATCTAAGAAACGCACAGTGTAGTACATAGTATATGAGTGAGTTGCACTGAAAAACTTAGAATCTAAGAAACGCACAGTGTAGTACATAGTATATGAGTGAGTTGCACTGAAAAAACTTAGAATCTAAGAAACGCACAGTGTAGTACATAGTATATGAGTGAGTTGCACTGAAAAACTTAGAATCTAAGAAACGCACAGTGTAGTACATAGTATATGAGTGAGTTGCACTGAAAAACTTAGAATCTAAGAAACGCACAGTGTAGTACATAGTATATGAGTGAGTTGCACTGAAAAACTTAGAATCTAAGAAACGCACAGTGTAGTACATAGTATATGAGTGAGTTGCACTGAAAAACTTAGAATTTAAGAAACGCACAGTGTAGTACATAGTATATGAGTGAGTTGCACTGAAAAACTTAGAATATAAGAAACGCACAGTGTAGTACATAGTATATGAGTGAGTTGCACTGAAAAACTTAGAATATAAGAAACGCACAGTGTAGTACATAGTATATGAGTGAGTTGCACTGAAAAACTTAGAATATAAGAAAACGCACAGTGTAGTACATAGTATATGAGTGAGTTGCACTGAAAAACTTAGAATATAAGAAACGCACAGTGTTAGTACATAGTATATGAGTGAGTTGCACTGAAAAACTTAGAATATAAGAAACGCACAGTGTAGTACATAGTATATGAGTGAGTTGCACTGAAAAACTTAGAATATAAGAAACGCACAGTGTAGTACATAGTATATGAGTGAGTTGCACTGAAAAACTTAGAATCTAAGAAACGCACAGTGTAGTACATAGTATATGAGTGAGTTGCACTGAAAAACTTAGAATCTAAGAAACGCACAGTGTAGTACATACTATATGAGTGAGTTGCACTGAAAAACTTAGAATCTAAGAAACGCACAGTGTAGTACATAGTATATGAGTGAGTTGCACTGAAAAACTTAGAATCTAAGAAACGCACAGTGTAGTACATAGTATATGAGTGAGTTGCACTGAAAAACTTAGAATCTAGAAACGCACAGTGTAGTACATAGTATATGAGTGAGTTGCACTGAAAACTTAGAATCTAAGAAACGCACAGGTGTAGTACATAGTATATGAGTGAGTTGCACTGAAAAACTTAGAATCTAAGAAACGCACAGTGTAGTACATAGTATATGAGTGAGTTGCACTGAAAAACTTAGAATCTAAGAAACGCACAGTGTAGTACATAGTATATGAGTGAGTTGCACTGAAAAACTTAGAATCTAAGAAACGCACAGTGTAGTACATAGTATATGAGTGAGTTGCACTGAAAAACTTAGAATCTAAGAAACGCACAGTGTAGTACATAGTATATGAGTGAGTTGCACTGAAAAACTTAGAATCTAAGAAACGCACAGTGTAGTACATAGTATATGAGTGAGTTGCACTGAAAAACTTAGAATCTAAGAAACGCACAGTGTAGTACATAGTATATGAGTGAGTTGCACTGAAAAACTTAGAATCTAAGAAACGCACAGTGTAGTACATAGTATATGAGTGAGTTGCACTGAAAAACTTAGAATCTAAGAAACGCACAGTGTAGTACATAGTATATGAGTGAGTTGCACTGAAAAACTTAGAATCTAAGAAACGCACAGTGTAGTACATAGTATATGAGTGAGTTGCACTGAAAAACTTAGAATCTAAGAAACGCACAGTGTAGTACATAGTATATGAGTGAGTTGCACTGAAAAACTTAGAATCTAAGAAACGCACAGTGTAGTACATAGTATATGAGTGAGTTGCACTGAAAAACTTAGAATCTAAGAAACGCACAGTGTAGTACATAGTATATGAGTGAGTTGCACTGAAAAACTTAGAATCTAAGAAACGCACAGTGTAGTACATAGTATATGAGTGAGTTGCACTGAAAAACTTAGAATCTAAGAAACGCACAGTGTTCAGTACATAGTATATGAGTGAGTTGCACTGAAAAACTTAGAATCTAAGAAACGCACAGTGTAGTACATAGTATATGAGTGAGTTGCACTGAAAAACTTAGAATCTAAGAAACGCACAGTGTAGTACATAGTATATGAGTGAGTTTGCACTGAAAAACTTAGAATCTAAGAAACGCACAGTGTAGTACATAGTATATGAGTGAGTTGCACTGAAAAACTTAGAATCTAAGAACGCACAGTGTAGTACATAGTATATGAGTGAGTTGCACTGAAAAACTTAGAATCTAAGAAACGCCACAGTGTAGTACATAGTATATGAGTGAGTTGCACTGAAAAACTTAGAATCTAAGAAACGCACAGTGTAGTACATAGTATATGAGTGAGTTGCACTGAAAAACTTAGAATCTAAGAAACGCACAGTGTAGTACATAGTATATGAGTGAGTTGCACTGAAAAACTTAGAATCTAAGAAACGCACAGTGTAGTACATAGTATATGAGTGAGTTGCACTGAAAAACTTAGAATCTAAGAAACGCACAGTGTAGTACATAGTATATGAGTGAGTTGCACTGAAAACTTAGAATCTAAGAAACGCACAGTGTAGTACATAGTATATGAGTGAGTTGCACTGAAAAACTTAGAATCTAAGAAACGCACAGTGTAGTACATAGTATATGAGTGAGTTGCACTGAAAAACTTAGAATCTAAGAAACGCACAGTGTAGTACATAGTATATGAGTGAGTTGCACTGAAAAACTTAGAATCTAAGAAACGCACAGTGTAGTACATAGTATATGAGTGAGTTGCACTGAAAAACTTAGAATCTAAGAAACGCACAGTGTAGTACATAGTATATGAGTGAGTTGCACTGAAAAACTTAGAATCTAAGAAACGCACAGTGTAGTACATAGTATATGAGTGAGTTGCACTGAAAAACTTAGAATCTAAGAAACGCACAGTGTAGTACATAGTATATGAGTGAGTTGCACTGAAAAACTTAGAATCTAAGAAACGCACAGTGTAGTACATAGTATATGAGTGAGTTGCACTGAAAAACTTAGAATCTAAGAAACGCACAGTGTAGTACATAGTATATGAGTGAGTTGCACTGAAAAACTTAGAATCTAAGAAACGCACAGTGTAGTACATAGTATATGAGTGAGTTGCACTGAAAAACTTAGAATCTAAGAAACGCACAGTGTAGTACATAGTATATGAGTGAGTTGCACTGAAAAACTTAGAATCTAAGAAACGCACAGTGTAGTACATAGTATATGAGTGAGTTGCACTGAAAAACTTAGAATCTAAGAAACGCACAGTGTAGTACATAGTATATGAGTGAGTTGCACTGAAAAACTTAGAATCTAAGAAACGCACAGTGTAGTACATAGTATATGAGTGAGTTGCACTGAAAAACTTAGAATCTAAGAAACGCACAGTGTAGTACATAGTATATGAGTGAGTTGCACTGAAAAACTTAGAATATAAGAAACGCACAGTGTAGTACATAGTATATGAGTGAGTTGCACTGAAAAACTTAGAATATAAGAAACGCACAGTGTAGTACATAGTATATGAGTGAGTTGCACTGAAAACTTAGAATATAAGAAACGCACAGTGTAGTACATAGTATATGAGTGAGTTGCACTGAAAAACTTAGAATATAAGAAACGCACAGTGTAGTACATAGTATATGAGTGAGTTGCACTGAAAAACTTAGAATATAAGAAACGCACAGTGTAGTACATAGTATATGAGTGAGTTGCACTGAAAAACTTAGAATATAAGAAACGCACAGTGTAGTACATAGTATATGAGTGAGTTGCACTGAAAAACTTAGAATATAAGAAACGCACAGTGTAGTACATAGCTATATGAGTGAGTTGCACTGAAAAACTTAGAATATAAGAAACGCACAGTGTAGTACATACTATATGAGTGAGTTGCACTGAAAAACTTAGAATATAAGAAACGCACAGTGTAGTACATAGTATATGAGTGAGTTGCACTGAAAAACTTAGAATCTAAGAAACGCACAGTGTAGTACATAGTATATGAGTGAGTTGCACTGAAAAACTTAGAATCTAAGAAACGCACAGTGTAGTACATAGTATATGAGTGAGTTGCACTGAAAAACTTAGAATCTAAGAAACGCACAGTGTAGTACATAGTATATGAGTGAGTTGCACTGAAAAACTTAGAATCTAAGAAACGCACAGTGTAGTACATAGTATATGAGTGAGTTGCACTGAAAAACTTAGAATCTAAGAAACGCACAGTGTAGTACATAGTATATGAGTGAGTTGCACTGAAAAACTTAGAATCTAAGAAACGCACAGTGTAGTACATAGTATATGAGTGAGTTGCACTGAAAAACTTAGAATCTAAGAAACGCACAGTGTAGTACATAGTATATGAGTGAGTTGCACTGAAAAACTTAGAATCTAAGAAACGCACAGTGTAGTACATAGTATATGAGTGAGTTGCACTGAAAAACTTAGAATCTAAGAAACGCACAGTGTAGTACATAGTATATGAGTGAGTTGCACTGAAAAACTTAGAATCTAAGAAACGCACAGTGTAGTACATAGTATATGAGTGAGTTGCACTGAAAAACTTAGAATCTAAGAAACGCACAGTGTAGTACATAGTATATGAGTGAGTTGCACTGAAAAACTTAGAATCTAAGAAACGCACAGTGTAGTACATAGTATATGAGTGAGTTGCACTGAAAAACTTAGAATCTAAGAAACGCACAGTGTAGTACATAGTATATGAGTGAGTTGCACTGAAAAACTTAGAATCTAAGAAACGCACAGTGTAGTACATAGTATATGAGTGAGTTGCACTGAAAAACTTAGAATCTAAGAAACGCACAGTGTAGTACATAGTATATGAGTGAGTTGCACTGAAAAACTTAGAATCTAAGAAACGCACAGTGTAGTACATAGTATATGAGTGAGTTGCACTGAAAAACTTAGAATCTAAGAAACGCACAGTGTAGTACATAGTATATGAGTGAGTTGCACTGAAAAACTTAGAATCTAAGAAACGCACAGTGTAGTACATAGTATATGAGTGAGTTGCACTGAAAAACTTAGAATCTAAGAAACGCACAGTGTAGTACATAGTATATGAGTGAGTTGCACTGAAAAACTTAGAATCTAAGAAACGCACAGTGTAGTACATAGTATATGAGTGAGTTGCACTGAAAAACTTAGAATCTAAGAAACGCACAGTGTAGTACATAGTATATGAGTGAGTTGCACTGAAAAACTTAGAATCTAAGAAACGCACAGTGTAGTACATAGTATATGAGTGAGTTGCACTGAAAAACTTAGAATCTAAGAAACGCACAGTGTAGTACATAGTATATGAGTGAGTTGCACTGAAAAACTTAGAATCTAAGAAACGCACAGTGTAGTACATAGTATATGAGTGAGTTGCACTGAAAAACTTAGAATCTAAGAAACGCACAGTGTAGTACATAGTATATGAGTGAGTTGCACTGAAAAACTTAGAATCTAAGAAACGCACAGTGTAGTACATAGTATATGAGTGAGTTGCACTGAAAAACTTAGAATCTAAGAAACGCACAGTGTAGTACATAGTATATGAGTGAGTTGCACTGAAAAACTTAGAATCTAAGAAACGCACAGTGTAGTACATAGTATATGAGTGAGTTGCACTGAAAAACTTAGAATCTAAGAAACGCACAGTGTAGTACATAGTATATGAGTGAGTTGCACTGAAAAACTTAGAATCTAAGAAACGCACAGTGTAGTACATAGTATATGAGTGAGTTGCACTGAAAAACTTAGAATCTAAGAAACGCACAGTGTAGTACATAGTATATGAGTGAGTTGCACTGAAAAACTTAGAATCTAAGAAACGCACAGTGTAGTACATAGTATATGAGTGAGTTGCACTGAAAAACTTAGAATCTAAGAAACGCACAGTGTAGTACATAGTATATGAGTGAGTTGCACTGAAAAACTTAGAATCTAAGAAACGCACAGTGTAGTACATAGTATATGAGTGAGTTGCACTGAAAAACTTAGAATCTAAGAAACGCACAGTGTAGTACATAGTATATGAGTGAGTTGCACTGAAAAACTTAGAATCTAAGAAACGCACAGTGTAGTACATAGTATATGAGTGAGTTGCACTGAAAAACTTAGAATCTAAGAAACGCACAGTGTAGTACATAGTATATGAGTGAGTTGCACTGAAAAACTTAGAATCTAAGAAACGCACAGTGTAGTACATAGTATATGAGTGAGTTGCACTGAAAAACTTAGAATCTAAGAAACGCACAGTGTAGTACATACTATATGAGTGAGTTGCACTGAAAAACTTAGAATCTAAGAAACGCACAGTGTAGTACATACTATATGAGTGAGTTGCACTGAAAAACTTAGAATCTAAGAAACGCACAGTGTAGTACATAGTATATGAGTGAGTTGCACTGAAAAACTTAGAATCTAAGAAACGCACAGTGTAGTACATAGTATATGAGTGAGTTGCACTGAAAAACTTAGAATCTAAGACACGCACAGTGTAGTACATAGTATATGAGTGAGTTGCACTGAAAAACTTAGAATCTAAGACACGCACAGTGTAGTACATAGTATATGAGTGAGTTGCACTGAAAAACTTAGAATATAAGACACGCACAGTGTAGTACATAGTATATGAGTGAGTTGCACTGAAAAACTTAGAATATAAGAAACGCACAGTGTAGTACATAGTATATGAGTGAGTTGCACTGAAAAACTTAGAATATAAGAAACGCACAGTGTAGTACATAGTATATGAGTGAGTTGCACTGAAAAACTTAGAATATAAGAAACGCACAGTGTAGTACATAGTATATGAGTGAGTTGCACTGAAAAACTTAGAATATAAGAAACGCACAGTGTAGTACATAGTATATGAGTGAGTTGCACTGAAAAACTTAGAATATAAGAAACGCACATTGTAGTACATAGTATATGAGTGAGTTGCACTGAAAAACTTAGAATTTACTGAAAAACCCGCATTACACGAAATGCACAGTGTAGTACATAGTATATGAGTGAGTTGCACTGAAAAACTTAGAATATAAGAAACGCACAGTGTAGTACATAGTATATGAGTGAGTTGCACTGAAAAACTTAGAATATAAGAAACGCACAGTATAGTACATAGTATATGAGTGAGTTGAACTGAAAAACTTAGAATATAAGAAACGCACAGTGTAGTACATAGTATATGAGTGAGTTGCACTGAAAAACTTAGAATATAAGAAACGCACAGTGTAGTACATAGTATATGAGTGAGTTGCACTGAAAAACTTAGAATATAAGAAACGCACAGTGTAGTACATAGTATATGAGTGAGTTGCACTGAAAAACTTAGAATATAAGAAACGCACAGTGTAGTACATAGTATATGAGTGAGTTGCACTGAAAAACTTAGAATATAAGAAACGCACAGTATAGTACATAGTATATGAGTGAGTTGCACTGAAAAACTTAGAATATAAGAAACGCACAGTGTAGTACATAGTATATGAGTGAGTTGCACTGAAAAACTTAGAATATAAGAAACGCACAGTGTAGTACATAGTATAAGAGTGATTTGCACTGAAAAACTTAGAATATAAGAAACGCACAGTGTAGTACATAGTATATGAGTGAGTTGCACTGAAAAACTTAGAATATAAGAAACGCACAGTGTAGTACATAGTATATGAATGAGTTGCACTGAAAAACTTAGAATATAAAAAACGCACAGTGTAGTACATAGTATATGAGTGAGTTGCACTGTAAAACTCAGAATATAAGAAACTCACAGTGTAGTACATAGTATATGAGTGAGTTGCACTGAAAAACTTAGAATATAAGAAACGCACAGTGTAGTACATAGTATATGAGTGAGTTGCACTCAAAAACTTAGAATATAAGAAACGCACAGTGTAGTACATAGTATATGAGTGAGTTGCACTGAAAAACTTAGAATATAAGAAACGCACAGTGTAGTACATAGTATATGAGTGAGTTGCACTGAAAAACTTAGAATATAAGAAACGCACAGTGTAGTACATTGTATATGAGTGAGTTGCACTGAAAAACTTAGAATTTAAGAAACGCACAGTGTAGTACATAGTATATGAGTGAGTTGCACTGAAAAACTTAGAATATAAGAAACGCACAGTGTAGTACATAGTATATGAGTGAGTTGCACTGAAAAACTTAGAATATAAGAAACGCACAGTGTAGTACATAGTATATGAGTGAGTTGCACTGAAAAATTAGAATATAAGAAACGCACAGTGTAGTACATAGTATATGAGTGAGTTGCACTGAAAAACTTAGAATATAAGAAACGCACAGTGTAGTACATAGTATATGAGTGTGTTGCACTCAAAAACTTAGAATATAAGAAACGCACAGTGTAGTACATAGTATATGAGTGAGTTCCACTGAAAAACTTAGAATATAAGAAACGCACAGTGTAGTACATAGTATATGAGTGAGTTGCACTGAAAAACTTAGAATATAAGAAACGCACATTGTAGTACATAGTATATGAGTGAGTTGCACTGAAAAACTTAGAATTTACTGAAAAACCCGCATTACACGAAATGCACAGTGTAGTACATAGTATATGAGTGAGTTGCACTGAAAAACTTAGAATATAAGAAACGCACAGTGTAGTACATAGTATATGAGTGAGTTGCACTGAAAAACTTAGAATATAAGAAACGCACAGTATAGTACATAGTATATGAGTGAGTTGCACTGAAAAACTTAGAATATAAGAAACGCACAGTGTAGTACATAGTATATGAGTGAGTTGCACTGAAAAACTTAGAATATAAGAAACGCACAGTGTAGTACATAGTATATGAGTGAGTTGCACTGAAAAACTTAGAATATAAGAAACGCACAGTGTAGTACATAGTATATGAGTGAGTTGCACTGAAAAACTTAGAATATAAGAAACGCACAGTGTAGTACATAGTATATGAGTGAGTTGCACTGAAAAACTCAGAATATAAGAAACGCACAGTGTAGTACATAGTATATGAGTGAGTTGCACTGAAAAACTTAGAATATAAGAAACGCACAGTGTAGTACATAGTATATGAGTGAGTTGCACTGAAAAACTTAGAATCTAAGAAACGCACAGTGTAGTACATAGTATATGAGTGAGTTGCACTGAAAAACTTAGAATATAAGAAACGCACAGTGTAGTACATAGTATATGAATGAGTGAGTTGCACTGAAAAACTTAGAATATAAGAAACGCACAGTGTAGTACATAGTATATGAGTGAGTTGCACTGAAAAACTTAGAATATAAGAAACGCACAGTGCAGTACATAGTATGTGAATGAGTTGCACTGAAAAACTTAGAATATAAGAAACGCACAGTGTAGTACATAGTATATGAGTGAGTTGCACTGAAAAACTCTAGAATATAAAACGCACAGTGTAGTACATATTATATGAGTGAGTTGCACTAAAAAACTTAGAATATAAGAAACGCACAGTGTAGTACATAGTATATGAGTGAGTTGCACTGAAAAACTTAGAATATAAGAAACGCACAGTGTAGTACATAGTATATGAGTGAGTTGCACTCAAAAACTTAGAATATAAGAAACGCACAGTGTAGTACATAGTATATGAGTGAGTTGCACTGAAAAACTTAGAATATAAGAAACGCACAGTGTAGTACATAGTATATGAGTGAGTTGCACTGAAAAACTTAGAATATAAGAAACGCACAGTGTAGTACATAGTATATGAGTGAGTTGCACTGAAAAACTTAGAATATAAGAAACGCACAGTGTAGTACATAGTATATGAGTGAGTTGCACTGAAAAACTTAGAATATAAGAAACGCACAGTGTAGTACATAGTATATGAGTGAGTTGCACTGAAAAACTTAGAATATAAGAAACGCACAGTGTAGTACATAGTATATGAGTGAGTTGCACTGAAAAACTTAGAATATAAGAAACGCACAGTGTAGTACATAGTATATGAGTGAGTTGCACTGAAAAACTTAGAATATAAGAAACGCACAGTGTAGTACATAGTATATGAGTGAGTTGCACTGAAAAACTTAGAATATAAGAAACGCACAGTGTAGTACATAGTATATGAGTGAGTTGCACTGAAAAATTAGAATATAAGAAACGCACAGTGTAGTACATAGTATATGAGTGAGTTGCACTGAAAAACTTAGAATATAAGAAACGCACAGTGTAGTACATAGTATATGAGTGAGTTGCACTCAAAAACTTAGAATATAAGAAACGCACAGTGTAGTACATAGTATATGAGTGAGTTGCACTGAAAAACTTAGAATATAAGAAACGCACAGTGTAGTACATAGTATATGAGTGAGTTGCACTGAAAAACTTAGAATATAAGAAACGCACAGTGTAGTACAAAGTATATGAGTGAGTTGCACTGAAAAACTTAGAATATAAGAAACGCACAGTGTAGTACATAGTATATGAGTGAGTTGCACTGAAAAACTTAGAATATAAGAAACGCACAGTGTAGTACATAGTATATGAGTGAGTTGCACTGAAAAACTTAGAATATAAGAAACGCACAGTGTAGTACATAGTATATGAGTGAGTTGCACTGAAAAATTAGAATATAAGAAACGCACAGTGTAGTACATAGTATATGAGTGAGTTGCACTGAAAAACTTAGAATATAAGAAACGCACAGTGTAGTACATAGTATATGAGTGTGTTGCACTCAAAAACTTAGAATATAAGAAACGCACAGTGTAGTACATAGTATATGAGTGAGTTCCACTGAAAAACTTAGAATATAAGAAACGCACAGTGTAGTACATAGTATATGAGTGAGTTGCACTGAAAAACTTAGAATATAAGAAACGCACAGTGTAGTACATAGTATATGAGTGAGTTGCACTGAAAAACTTAGAATTTACTGAAAAACCCGCATTACACGAAATGCACAGTGTAGTACATAGTATATGAGTGAGTTGCACTGAAAAACTTAGAATATAAGAAACGCACAGTGTAGTACATAGTATATGAGTGAGTTGCACTGAAAAACTTAGAATATAAGAAACGCACAGTATAGTACATAGTATATGAGTGAGTTGCACTGAAAAACTTAGAATATAAGAAACGCACAGTGTAGTACATAGTATATGAGTGAGTTGCACTGAAAAACTTAGAATATAAGAAACGCACAGTGTAGTACATAGTATATGAGTGAGTTGCACTGAAAAACTTAGAATATAAGAAACGCACAGTGTAGTACATAGTATATGAGTGAGTTGCACTGAAAAACTTAGAATATAAGAAACGCACAGTGTAGTACATAGTATATGAGTGAGTTGCACTGAAAAACTTAGAATATAAGAAACGCACAGTGTAGTACATAGTATATGAGTGAGTTGCACTGAAAAACTTAGAATATAAGAAACGCACAGTGTAGTACATAGTATATGAGTGAGTTGCACTGAAAAACTTAGAATATAAGAAACGCACAGTGTAGTACATAGTATATGAGTGAGTTGCACTGAAAAACTTAGAATATAAGAAACGCACAGTGTAGTACATAGTATATGAATGAGTGAGTTGCACTGAAAAACTTAGAATATAAGAAACGCACAGTGTAGTACATAGTATATGAGTGAGTTGCACTGAAAAACTTAGAATATAAGAAACGCACAGTGCAGTACATAGTATATGAATGAGTTGCACTGAAAAACTTAGAATATAAGAAACGCACAGTGTAGTACATAGTATATGAGTGAGTTGCACTGAAAAACTCTAGAATATAAAACGCACAGTGTAGTACATATTATATGAGTGAGTTGCACTAAAAAACTTAGAATATAAGAAACGCACAGTGTAGTACATAGTATATGAGTGAGTTGCACTGAAAAACTTAGAATATAAGAAACGCACAGTGTAGTACATAGTATATGAGTGAGTTGCACTCAAAAACTTAGAATATAAGAAACGCACAGTGTAGTACATAGTATATGAGTGAGTTGCACTGAAAAACTTAGAATATAAGAAACGCACAGTGTAGTACATAGTATATGAGTGAGTTGCACTGAAAAACTTAGAATATAAGAAACGCACAGTGTAGTACATAGTATATGAGTGAGTTGCACTGAAAAACTTAGAATATAAGAAACGCACAGTGTAGTACATAGTATATGAGTGAGTTGCACTGAAAAACTTAGAATATAAGAAACACACAGTGTAGTACATAGTATATGAGTGAGTTGCACTGAAAAACTTAGAATATAAGAAACGCACAGTGTAGTACATAGTATATGAGTGAGTTGCACTGAAAAACTTAGAATATAAGAAACGCACAGTGTAGTACATAGTATATGAGTGAGTTGCACTGAAAAACTTAGAATATAAGAAACGCACAGTGTAGTACATAGTATATGAGTGAGTTGCACTGAAAAACTTAGAATATAAGAAACGCACAGTGTAGTACATAGTATATGAGTGAGTTGCACTGAAAAATTAGAATATAAGAAACGCACAGTGTAGTACATAGTATATGAGTGAGTTGCACTGAAAAACTTAGAATATAAGAAACGCACAGTGTAGTACATAGTATATGAGTGAGTTGCACTCAAAAACTTAGAATATAAGAAACGCACAGTGTAGTACATATTATATGAGTGAGTTGCACTGAAAAACTTAGAATATAAGAAACGCATAGTGTAGTACATAGTATATGAGTGAGTTGCACTGAAAAACTTAGAATAAAAGAAACGCACAGTGTAGTACATAGTATATGAGTGAGTTGCACTGAAAAACTTAGAATATAAGAAACGCACAGTGTAGTACATAGTATATGAGTGAGTTGCACTGAAAAACTTAGAATTTACTGAAAAACCCGCATTACACGAAATGCACAGTGTAGTACATAGTATATGAGTGAGTTGCACTGAAAAACTTAGAATATAAGAAACGCACAGTGTAGTACATTGTATATGAGTGAGTTGCACTGAAAAACTTAGAATATAAGAAACGCACAGTATAGTACATAGTATATGAGTGAGTTGCACTGAAAAACTTAGAATATAAGAAACGCACAGTGTAGTACATAGTATATGAGTGAGTTGCACTGAAAAACTTAGAATATAAGAAACGCACAGTGTAGTACATAATATATGAGTGAGTTGCACTGAAAAACTTAGAATATAAGAAACGCACAGTGTAGTACATAGTATATGATTGAGTTGCACTGAAAAACTTAGAATATAAGAAACGCACAGTGTAGTACATAGTATATGAGTGTGTTGCACTGAAAAACTTAGAATATAAGAAACGCACAGTGTAGTACATAGTATATGAGTGAGTTGCAATGAAAAACTTAGAATATAAGAAACGCACAGTGTAGTACATAGTATATGAGTGAGTTGCACTGAAAAACTTAGAATATAAGAAACGCACAGTGTAGTACATAGTATATGAGTGAGTTGCACTGAAAAACTTAGAATATAAGAAATGCACAGTGTAGTACATAGTATATGAGTGAGTTGCACTGAAAAACTTAGAATATAAGAAACGCACAGTGTAGTACATAGTATATGAGTGAGTTGCACTGAAAAACTTAGAATTTACTGAAAAACCCGCATTACACGAAATGCATAGTGTAGTACATAGTATATGAGTGAGTTGCACTGAAAAACTTAGAATATAAGAAACGCACAGTGTAGTACATAATATATGAGTGAGTTGCACTGAAAAACTTAGAATATAAGAAACGCACAGTGTAGTACATAGTATATGAGTGAGTTGCACTGAAAAACTTAGAATATAAGAAACGCACAGTGTAGTACATAGTATATGAGTGAGTTGCACTGAAAAACTTAGAATATAAGAAACGCACAGTGTAGTACATAGTATATGAATGAGTTGCACTGAAAAACTTAGAATATAAAAAACGCACAGTGTAGTACATAGTATATGAGTGAGTTGCACTGTAAAACATAGAATATAAGAAACTCACAGTGTAGTACATAGTATATGAGTGAGTTGCACTGAAAAACTTAGAATATAAGAAACGCACAGTGTAGTACATAGTATATGAGTGAGTTGCACTCAAAAACTTAGAATATAAGAAACGCACAGTGTAGTACATAGTATATGAGTGAGTTGCACTGAAAAACTTAGAATATAAGAAACGCACAGTGTAGTACATAGTATATGAGTGAGTTGCACTGAAAAACTTAGAATATAAGAAACGCACAGTGTAGTACATTGTATATGAGTGAGTTGCACTGAAAAACTTAGAATTTAAGAAACGCACAGTGTAGTACATAGTATATGAGTGAGTTGCACTGAAAAACTTAGAATATAAGAAACGCACAGTGTAGTACATAGTATATGAGTGAGTTGCACTCAAAAACTTAGAATATAAGAAACGCACAGTGTAGTACATAGTATATGAGTGAGTTGCACTGAAAAACTCTAGAATATAAGAAACGCACAGTGTAGTACATAGTATATGAGTGAGTTGCACTGAAAAACTTAGAATATAAGAAACGCACAGTGTAGTACATAGTATATGAGTGAGTTGCACTGAAAAACTTAGAATATAAGAAACGCACAGTGTAGTACATAGTATATGAGTGAGTTGCACTGAAAAACTTAGAATATAAGAAACGCACAGTGTAGTACATAGTATATGAGTGAGTTGCACTGAAAAACTTAGAATATAAGAAACGCACAGTGTAGTACATAGTATATGAGTGAGTTGCACTGAAAAACTTAGAATATAAGAAACGCACAGTGTAGTACATAGTATATGAGTGAGTTGCACTGAAAAACTTAGAATATAAGAAACGCACAGAGTAGTACATAGTATATGAGTGAGTTGCACTGAAAAACTTAGAATATAAGAAACGCACAGTGTAGTACATAGTATATGAGTGAGTTGCACTGAAAAACTTAGAATATAAGAAACGCACAGTGTAGTACATAGTATATGAGTGAGTTGCACTGAAAAACTTAGAATATAAGAAACGCACAGTGTAGTACATAGTATATGAGTGAGTTGCACTGAAAAACTTAGAATATAAGAAACGCACAGTGTAGTACATAGTATATGAGTGAGTTGCACTGAAAAACTTAGAATATAAGAAACGCACAGTGTAGTACATAGTATATGAGTGAGTTGCACTGAAAAACTTAGAATATAAGAAACGCACAGTGTAGTACATAGTATATGAGTGAGTTGCACTGAAAAACTTAGAATATAAGAAACGCACAGTGTAGTACATAGTATATGAGTGAGTTGCACTGAAAAACTTAGAATATAAGAAACGCACAGTGTAGTACATAGTATATGAGTGAGTTGCACTGAAAAACTTAGAATATAAGAAACGCACAGTGTAGTACATAGTATATGAGTGAGTTGCACTGAAAAACTTAGAATATAAGAAACGCACAGTGTAGTACATAGTATATGAGTGAGTTGCACTGAAAAACTTAGAATATAAGAAACGCACAGTGGAGTACATAGTATATGAGTGAGTTGCACTCAAAAACTTAGAATATAAGAAACGCACAGTGTAGTACATAGTATATGAGTGAGTTGCACTGAAAAACTTAGAATATAAGAAACGCACAGTGTAGTACAAAGTATATGAGTGAGTTGCACTGAAAAACTTAGAATATAAGAAACGCACAGTGTAGTACATAGTATATGAGTGAGTTGCACTGAAAAACTTAGAATATAAGAAACGCACAGTGTAGTACATAGTATATGAGTGAGTTGCACTGAAAAACTTAGAATATAAGAAACGCACAGTGTAGTACATTGTATATGAGTGAGTTGCACTGAAAAACTTAGAATTTAAGAAACGCACAGTGTAGTACATAGTATATGAGTGAGTTGCACTGAAAAACTTAGAATATAAGAAACGCACAGTGTAGTACATAGTATATGAGTGAGTTGCACTCAAAAACTTAGAATATAAGAAACGCACAGTGTAGTACATAGTATATGAGTGAGTTGCACTGAAAAACTCTAGAATATAAGAAACGCACAGTGTAGTACATAGTATATGAGTGAGTTGCACTGAAAAACTTAGAATATAAGAAACGCACAGTGTAGTACATAGTATATGAGTGAGTTGCACTGAAAAACTTAGAATATAAGAAACGCACAGTGTAGTACATAGTATATGAGTGAGTTGCACTGAAAAACTTAGAATATAAGAAACGCACAGTGTAGTACATAGTATATGAGTGAGTTGCACTGAAAAACTTAGAATATAAGAAACGCACAGTGTAGTACATAGTATATGAGTGAGTTGCACTGAAAAACTTAGAATATAAGAAACGCACAGTGTAGTACATAGTATATGAGTGAGTTGCACTGAAAAACTTAGAATATTAGAAACGCACAGAGTAGTACATAGTATATGAGTGAGTTGCACTGAAAAACTTAGAATATAAGAAACGCACAGTGTAGTACATAGTATATGAGTGAGTTGCACTGAAAAACTTAGAATATAAGAAACGCACAGTGTAGTACATAGTATATGAGTGAGTTGCACTGAAAAACTTAGAATATAAGAAACGCACAGTGTAGTACATAGTATATGAGTGAGTTGCACTGAAAAACTTAGAATATAAGAAACGCACAGTGTAGTACATAGTATATGAGTGAGTTGCACTGAAAAACTTAGAATATAAGAAACGCACAGTGTAGTACATAGTATATGAGTGAGTTGCACTGAAAAACTTAGAATATAAGAAACGCACAGTGTAGTACATAGTATATGAGTGAGTTGCACTGAAAAACTTAGAATATAAGAAACGCACAGTGTAGTACATAGTATATGAATGAGTTGCAATGAAAAACTTAGAATATAAGAAACGCACAGTGTAGTACATAGTATATGAGTGAGTTGCACTGAAAAACTTAGAATATAAGAAACGCACAGTGTAGTACATAGTATATGAGTGAGTTGCACTGAAAAACTTAGAATATAAGAAACGCACAGTGTAGTACATAGTATATGAGTGAGTTGCACTGAAAAACTTAGAATATAAGAAACGCACAGTGTAGTACATAGTATATGAGTGAGTTGCACTCAAAAACTTAGAATATAAGAAACGCACAGTGTAGTACATAGTATATGAGTGAGTTGCACTGAAAAACTTAGAATATAAGAAACGCACAGTGTAGTACAAAGTATATGAGTGAGTTGCACTGAAAAACTTAGAATATAAGAAACGCACAGTGTAGTACATAGTATATGAGTGAGTTGCACTGAAAAACTTAGAATATAAGAAACGCACAGTGTAGTACATAGTATATGAGTGAGTTGCACTGAAAAACTTAGAATATAAGAAACGCACAGTGTAGTACATAGTATATGAGTGAGTTGCACTGAAAAATTAGAATATAAGAAACGCACAGTGTAGTACATAGTATATGAGTGAGTTGCACTGAAAAACTTAGAATATAAGAAACGCACAGTGTAGTACATAGTATATGAGTGTGTTGCACTCAAAAACTTAGAATATAAGAAACGCACAGTGTAGTACATAGTATATGAGTGAGTTCCACTGAAAAACTTAGAATATAAGAAACGCACAGTGTAGTACATAGTATATGAGTGAGTTGCACTGAAAAACTTAGAATATAAGAAACGCACAGTGTAGTACATAGTATATGAGTGAGTTGCACTGAAAAACTTAGAATTTACTGAAAAACCCGCATTACACGAAATGCACAGTGTAGTACATAGTATATGAGTGAGTTGCACTGAAAAACTTAGAATATAAGAAACGCACAGTGTAGTACATAGTATATGAGTGAGTTGCACTGAAAAACTTAGAATATAAGAAACGCACAGTATAGTACATAGTATATGAGTGAGTTGCACTGAAAAACTTAGAATATAAGAAACGCACAGTGTAGTACATAGTATATGAGTGAGTTGCACTGAAAAACTTAGAATATAAGAAACGCACAGTGTAGTACATAGTATATGAGTGAGTTGCACTGAAAAACTTAGAATATAAGAAACGCACAGTGTAGTACATAGTATATGAGTGAGTTGCACTGAAAAACTTAGAATATAAGAAACGCACAGTGTAGTACATAGTATATGAGTGAGTTGCACTGAAAAACTTAGAATATAAGAAACGCACAGTGTAGTACATAGTATATGAGTGAGTTGCACTGAAAAACTTAGAATATAAGAAACGCACAGTGTAGTACATAGTATATGAGTGAGTTGCACTGAAAAACTTAGAATATAAGAAACGCACAGTGTAGTACATAGTATATGAATGAGTGAGTTGCACTGAAAAACTTAGAATATAAGAAACGCACAGTGTAGTACATAGTATATGAGTGAGTTGCACTGAAAAACTTAGAATATAAGAAACGCACAGTGCAGTACATAGTATATGAATGAGTTGCACTGAAAAACTTAGAATATAAGAAACGCACAGTGTAGTACATAGTATATGAGTGAGTTGCACTGAAAAACTCTAGAATATAAAACGCACAGTGTAGTACATATTATATGAGTGAGTTGCACTAAAAAACTTAGAATATAAGAAACGCACAGTGTAGTACATAGTATATGAGTGAGTTGCACTGAAAAACTTAGAATATAAGAAACGCACAGTGTAGTACATAGTATATGAGTGAGTTGCACTCAAAAACTTAGAATATAAGAAACGCACAGTGTAGTACATAGTATATGAGTGAGTTGCACTGAAAAACTTAGAATATAAGAAACGCACAGTGTAGTACATACTATATGAGTGAGTTGCACTGAAAAACTTAGAATATAAGAAACGCACAGTGTAGTACATAGTATATGAGTGAGTTGCACTGAAAAACTTAGAATATAAGAAACGCACAGTGTAGTACATAGTATATGAGTGAGTTGCACTGAAAAACTTAGAATATAAGAAACGCACAGTGTAGTACATAGTATATGAGTGAGTTGCACTGAAAAACTTAGAATATAAGAAACGCACAGTGTAGTACATAGTATATGAGTGAGTTGCACTGAAAAACTTAGAATATAAGAAACGCACAGTGTAGTACATAGTATATGAGTGAGTTGCACTGAAAAACTTAGAATATAAGAAACGCACAGTGTAGTACATAGTATATGAGTGAGTTGCACTGAAAAACTTAGAATATAAGAAACGCACAGTGTAGTACATAGTATATGAGTGAGTTGCACTGAAAAATTAGAATATAAGAAACGCACAGTGTAGTACATAGTATATGAGTGAGTTGCACTGAAAAACTTAGAATATAAGAAACGCACAGTGTAGTACATAGTATATGAGTGAGTTGCACTGAAAAACTTAGAATATAAGAAACGCACAGTGTAGTACATAGTATATGAGTGAGTTGCACTGAAAAACTTAGAATATAAGAAACGCACAGTGTAGTACATAGTATATGAGTGAGTTGCACTCAAAAACTTAGAATATAAGAAACGCACAGTGTAGTACATAGTATATGAGTGAGTTGCACTGAAAAACTTAGAATATAAGAAACGCACAGTGTAGTACATAGTATATGAGTGAGTTGCACTGAAAAACTTAGAATTTACTGAAAAACCCGCATTACACGAAATGCACAGTGTAGTACATAGTATATGAGTGAGTTGCACTGAAAAACTTAGAATATAAGAAACGCACAGTGTAGTACATAGTATATGAGTGAGTTGCACTGAAAAACTTAGAATATAAGAAACGCACAGTATAGTACATAGTATATGAGTGAGTTGCACTGAAAAACTTAGAATATAAGAAACGCACAGTGTAGTACATAGTATATGAGTGAGTTGCACTGAAAAACTTAGAATATAAGAAACGCACAGTGTAGTACATAATATATGAGTGAGTTGCACTGAAAAACTTAGAATATAAGAAACGCACAGTGTAGTACATAGTATATGAGTGAGTTGCACTGAAAAACTTAGAATATAAGAAACGCACAGTGTAGTACATAGTATATGAGTGTGTTGCACTGAAAAACTTAGAATATAAGAAACGCACAGTGTAGTACATAGTATATGAGTGAGTTGCACTGAAAAACTTAGAATATAAGAAACGCACAGTGTAGTACATAGTATATGAGTGAGTTGCACTGAAAAACTTAGAATATAAGAAACGCACAGTGTAGTACATAGTATATGAGTGAGTTGCACTGAAAAACTTAGAATATAAGAAACGCACAGTGTAGTACATAGTATATGAGTGAGTTGCACTGAAAAACTTAGAATATAAGAAACGCACAGTGTAGTACATAGTATATGAATGAGTGAGTTGCACTGAAAAACTTAGAATATAAGAAACGCACAGTGTAGTACATAGTATATGAGTGAGTTGCACTGAAAAACTTAGAATATAAGAAACGCACAGTGTAGTACATAGTATATGAGTGAGTTGCACTGAAAAACTTAGAATATAAGAAACGCACAGTGTAGTACATAGTATATGAGTGAGTTGCACTGAAAAACTTAGAATATAAGAAACGCACAGTGTAGTACATAGTATATGAGTGAGTTGCACTGAAAAACTTAGAATATAAGAAACGCACAGTGTAGTACATAGTATATGAGTGAGTTGCACTGAAAAACTTAGAATATAAGAAACGCACAGTGTAGTACATAGTATATGAGTGAGTTGCACTGAAAAACTTAGAATATAAGAAACGCACAGTGTAGTACATAGTATATGAATGAGTGAGTTGCACTGAAAAACTTAGAATATAAGAAACGCACAGTGTAGTACATAGTATATGAGTGAGTTGCACTGAAAAACTTAGAATATAAGAAACGCACAGTGTAGTACATAGTATATGAGTGAGTTGCACTGAAAAACTTAGAATATAAGAAACGCACAGTGTAGTACATAGTATATGAGTGAGTTGCACTGAAAAACTCTAGAATATAAGAAACCCACAGTGTAGTACATAGTATATGAGTGAGTTGCACTGAAAAACTTAGAATATAAGAAACGCACAGTGTAGTACATAGTATATGAGTGAGTTGCACTGAAAAACTTAGAATTTACTGAAAAACCCGCATTACACGAAATGCATAGTGTAGTACATAGTATATGAGTGAGTTGCACTCAAAAACTTAGAATATAAGAAACGCACAGTGTAGTACATAGTATATGAGTGAGTTGCACTGAAAAACTTAGAATATAAGAAACGCACAGTATAGTACATAGTATATGAGTGAGTTGCACTGAAAAACTTAGAATATAAGAAACGCACAGTGTAGTACATAGTATATGAGTGAGTTGCACTGAAAAACTTAGAATATAAGAAACGCACAGTGTAGTACATAATATATGAGTGAGTTGCACTGAAAAACTTAGAATATAAGAAACGCACAGTGTAGTACATAGTATATGAGTGAGTTGCACTGAAAAACTTAGAATATAAGAAACGCACAGTGTAGTACATAGTATATGAGTGTGTTGCACTGAAAAACTTAGAATATAAGAAACGCACAGTGTAGTACATAGTATATGAGTGAGTTGCACTGAAAAACTTAGAATATAAGAAACGCACAGTGTAGTACATAGTATATGAGTGAGTTGCACTGAAAAACTTAGAATATAAGAAACGCACAGTGTAGTACATAGTATATGAGTGAGTTGCACTGAAAAACTTAGAATATAAGAAACGCACAGTGTAGTACATAGTATATGAGTGAGTTGCACTGAAAAACTTAGAATATAAGAAACGCACAGTGTAGTACATAGTATATGAATGAGTGAGTTGCACTGAAAAACTTAGAATATAAGAAACGCACAGTGTAGTACATAGTATATGAATGAGTGAGTTGCACTGAAAAACTTAGAATATAAGAAACGCACAGTGTAGTACATAGTATATGAGTGAGTTGCACTGAAAAACTTAGAATATAAGAAACGCACAGTGTAGTACATAGTATATGAGTGAGTTGCACTGAAAAACTTAGAATATAAGAAACGCACAGTGTAGTACATAGTATATGAGTGAGTTGCACTGAAAAACTTAGAATATAAGAAACGCACAGTGTAGTACATAGTATATGAGTGAGTTGCACTGAAAAACTTAGAATATAAGAAACGCACAGTGTAGTCCATAGTATATGAGTGAGTTGCACTGAAAAACTTAGAATATAAGAAACGCACAGTGTAGTACATAGTATATGAGTGAGTTGCACTGAAAAACTTAGAATATAAGAAACGCACAGTGTAGTACATAGTATATGAATGAGTGAGTTGCACTGAAAAACTTAGAATATAAGAAACGCACAGTGTAGTACATAGTATATGAGTGAGTTGCACTGAAAAACTTAGAATATAAGAAACGCACAGTGTAGTACATAGTATATGAGTGAGTTGCACTGAAAAACTTAGAATATAAGAAACGCACAGTGTAGTACATAGTATATGAGTGAGTTGCACTGAAAAACTCTAGAATATAAGAAACGCACAGTGTAGTACATAGTATATGAGTGAGTTGCACTGAAAAACTTAGAATATAAGAAACGCACAGTGTAGTACATAGTATATGAGTGAGTTGCACTGAAAAACTTAGAATATAAGAAACGCACAGTGTAGTACATAGTATATGAGTGAGTTGCACTCAAAAACTTAGAATATAAGAAACGCACAGTGTAGTACATAGTATATGAGTGAGTTGCACTGAAAAACTTAGAATATAAGAAACGCACAGTGTAGTACATAGTATATGAGTGAGTTGCACTGAAAAACTTAGAATATAAGAAACGCACAGTGTAGTACATAGTATATGAGTGAGTTGCACTGAAAAACTTAGAATCTAAGAAACGCACAGTGTAGTACATAGTATATGAGTGAGTTGCACTGAAAAACTTAGAATATAAGAAACGCACAGTGTAGTACATAGTATATGAATGAGTTGCACTGAAAAACTTAGAATATAAGAAACGCACAGTGTAGTACATAGTATATGAGTGAGTTGCACTGAAAAACTTAGAATATAAGAAACGCACAGTGTAGTACATAGTATATGAGTGAGTTGCACTGAAAAACTTAGAATATAAGAAACGCACAGTGTAGTACATAGTATATGAGTGAGTTGCACTGAAAAACTTAGAATATAAGAAACGCACAGTGTAGTACATAGTATATGAGTGAGTTGCACTGAAAAACTTAGAATATAAGAAACGCACAGTGTAGTACATAGTATATGAGTGAGTTGCACTGAAAAACTTAGAATATAAGAAACGCACAGTGTAGTACATAGTATATGAGTGAGTTGCACTGAAAAACTTAGAATATAAGAAACGCACAGTGTAGTACATAGTATATGAGTGAGTTGCACTGAAAAACTTAGAATATAAGAAACGCACAGTGTAGTACATAGTATATGAGTGAGTTGCACTGAAAAACTTAGAATATAAGAAACGCACAGTGTAGTACATAGTATATGAGTGAGTTGCACTGAAAAACTTAGAATATAAGAAACGCACAGTGTAGTACATAGTATATGAATGAGTGAGTTGCACTGAAAAACTTAGAATATAAGAAACGCACAGTGTAGTACATAGTATATGAGTGAGTTGCACTGAAAAACTTAGAATATAAGAAACGCACAGTGTAGTACATAGTATATGAGTGAGTTGCACTGAAAAACTTAGAATATAAGAAACGCACAGTGTAGTACATAGTATATGAGTGAGTTGCACTGAAAAACTCTAGAATATAAGAAACGCACAGTGTAGTACATAGTATATGAGTGAGTTGCACTGAAAAACTTAGAATATAAGAAACGCACAGTGTAGTACATAGTATATGAGTGAGTTGCACTGAAAAACTTAGAATATAAGAAACGCACAGTGTAGTACATAGTATATGAGTGAGTTGCACTCAAAAACTTAGAATATAAGAAACGAACAGTGTAGTACATAGTATATGAGTGAGTTGCACTGAAAAACTTAGAATATAAGAAACGCACAGTGTAGTACATAGTATATGAGTGAGTTGCACTGAAAAACTTAGAATATAAGAAACGCACAGTGTAGTACATAGTATATGAGTGAGTTGCACTGAAAAACTTAGAATATAAGAAACGCACAGTGTAGTACATAGTATATGAGTGAGTTGCACTGAAAAACTTAGAATATAAGAAACGCACAGTGTAGTACATAGTATATGAGTGAGTTGCACTGAAAAACTTAGAATATAAGAAACGCACAGTGTAGTACATAGTATATGAGTGAGTTGCACTGAAAAACTTAGAATATAAGAAACGCACAGTGTAGTACATAGTATATGAGTGAGTTGCACTGAAAAACTTAGAATATAAGAAACGCACAGTGTAGTACATAGTATATGAGTGAGTTGCACTCAAAAACTTAGAATATAAGAAACGCACAGTGTAGTACATAGTATATGAGTGAGTTGCACTCAAAAACTTAGAATATAAGAAACGCACAGTGTAGTACATAGTATATGAGTGAGTTGCACTCAAAAACTTAGAATATAAGAAACGGACAGTGTAGTACATAGTATATGAGTGAGTTGCACTGAAAAACTTAGAATATAAGAAACGCACAGTGTAGTACATAGTATATGAGTGAGTTGCACTGAAAAACTTAGAATATAAGAAACGCACAGTGTAGTACATAGTATATGAGGGAGTTGCACTGAAAAACTTAGAATATAAGAAACGCACAGTGTAGTACATAGTATATGAGGGAGTTGCACTGAAAAACTTAGAATATAAGAAACGCACAGTGTAGTACATAGTATATGAGTGAGTTGCACTGAAAAACTTAGAATATAAGAAACGCACAGTGTAGTACATAGTATATGAGTGAGTTGCACTGAAAAACTTAGAATATAAGAAACGCACAGTGTAGTACATAGTATATGAGTGAGTTGCACTGAAAAACTTAGAATATAAGAAACGCACAGTGTAGTACATAGTATATGAGTGAGTTGCACTCAAAAACTTAGAATATAAGAAAAGCACAGTGTAGTACATAGTATATGAGTGAGTTGCACTCAAAAACTTAGAATATAAGAAACGCACAGTGTAGTACATAGTATATGAGTGAGTTGCAATGAAAAACTTAGAATTTACTGAAAAACCCGCATTACATGAAATGCACAGTGTAGTACATAGTATATGAGTGAGTTGCACTGAAAAACTTAGAATATAAGAAACGAACAGTGTAGTACATAGTATATGAGTGAGTTGCACTGAAAAACTTAGAATATAAGAAACGCACAGTGTAGTACATAGTATATGAGTGAGTTGCACTGAAAAACTTAGAATATAAGAAACGCACAGTGTAGTACATAGTATATGAGTGAGTTGCACTCAAAAACTTAGAATATAAGAAACGCACAGTGTAGTACATAGTATATGAGTGAGTTGCACTGAAAAACTTAGAATATAAGAAACGCACAGTGTAGTACATAGTATATGAGTGAGTTGCACTGAAAAACTTAGAATATAAGAAACGCACAGTGTAGTACATAGTATATGAGTGAGTTGCACTGAAAAACTTAGAATATAAGAAACGCACAGTGTAGTACATAGTATATGAGTGAGTTGCACTGAAAAACTTAGAATATAAGAAACGCACAGTGTAGTACATAGTATATGAGTGAGTTGCACTGAAAAACTTAGAATATAAGAAACGCACAGTGTAGTACATAGTATATGAGTGAGTTGCACTCAAAAACTTAGAATATAAGAAACGCACAGTGTAGTACATAGTATATGAGTGAGTTGCACTCAAAAACTTAGAATATAAGAAACGCACAGTGTAGTACATAGTATATGAGTGAGTTGCACTCAAAAACGTAGAATATAAGAAACGCACAGTGTAGTACATAGTATATGAGTGAGTTGCACTCAAAAACTTAGAATATAAGAAACGGACAGTGTAGTACATAGTATATGAGTGAGTTGCACTGAAAAACTTAGAATATAAGAAACGCACAGTGTAGTACATAGTATATGAGTGAGTTGCACTGAAAAACTTAGAATATAAGAAACGCACAGTGTAGTACATAGTATATGAGTGAGTTGCACTGAAAAACTTAGAATATAAGAAACGCACAGTGTAGTACATAGTATATGAGGGAGTTGCACTGAAAAACTTAGAATATAAGAAACGCACAGTGTAGTACATAGTATATGAGTGAGTTGCACTGAAAAACTTAGAATATAAGAAACGCACAGTGTAGTACATAGTATATGAGTGAGTTGCACTGAAAAACTTAGAATATAAGAAACGCACAGTGTAGTACATAGTATATGAGTGAGTTGCACTGAAAAACTTAGAATATAAGAAACGCACAGTGTAGTACATAGTATATGAGTGAGTTGCACTGAAAAACTTAGAATATAAGAAAAGCACAGTGTAGTACATAGTATATGAGTGAGTTGCACTCAAAAACTTAGAATATAAGAAACGCACAGTGTAGTACATAGTATATGAGTGAGTTGCAATGAAAAACTTAGAATTTACTGAAAAACCCGCATTACATGAAATGCACAGTGTAGTACATAGTATATGAGTGAGTTGCACTGAAAAACTTAGAATATAAGAAACGAACAGTGTAGTACATAGTATATGAGTGAGTTGCACTGAAAAACTTAGAATATAAGAAACGCACAGTGTAGTACATAGTATATGAGTGAGTTGCACTGAAAAACTTAGAATATAAGAAACGCACAGTGTAGTACATAGTATATGAGTGAGTTGCACTCAAAAACTTAGAATATAAGAAACGCACAGTGTAGTACATAGTATATGAGTGAGTTGCACTGAAAAACTTAGAATATAAGAAACGCACAGTGTAGTACATAGTATATGAGTGAGTTGCACTGAAAAACTTAGAATATAAGAAACGCACAGTGTAGTACATAGTATATGAGTGAGTTGCACTGAAAAACTTAGAATATAAGAAACGCACAGTGTAGTACATAGTATATGAGTGAGTTGCACTCAAAAACTTAGAATATAAGAAACGCACAGTGTAGTACATAGTATATGAGTGAGTTGCACTGAAAAACTTAGAATATAAGAAACGCACAGTGTAGTACATAGTATATGAGTGAGTTGCACTGAAAAACTTAGAATTTACTGAAAAACCCGCATTACACGAAATGCACAGTGTAGTACATAGTATATGAGTGAGTTGCACTGAAAAACTTAGAATATAAGAAACGCACAGTGTAGTACATAGTATATGAGTGAGTTGCACTGAAAAACTTAGAATATAAGAAACGCACAGTATAGTACATAGTATATGAGTGAGTTGCACTGAAAAACTTAGAATATAAGAAACGCACAGTGTAGTACATAGTATATGAGTGAGTTGCACTGAAAAACTTAGAATATAAGAAACGCACAGTGTAGTACATAATATATGAGTGAGTTGCACTGAAAAACTTAGAATATAAGAAACGCACAGTGTAGTACATAGTATATGAGTGAGTTGCACTGAAAAACTTAGAATATAAGAAACGCACAGTGTAGTACATAGTATATGAGTGTGTTGCACTGAAAAACTTAGAATATAAGAAACGCACAGTGTAGTACATAGTATATGAGTGAGTTGCACTGAAAAACTTAGAATATAAGAAACGCACAGTGTAGTACATAGTATATGAGTGAGTTGCACTGAAAAACTTAGAATATAAGAAACGCACAGTGTAGTACATAGTATATGAGTGAGTTGCACTGAAAAACTTAGAATATAAGAAACGCACAGTGTAGTACATAGTATATGAGTGAGTTGCACTGAAAAACTTAGAATATAAGAAACGCACAGTGTAGTACATAGTATATGAATGAGTGAGTTGCACTGAAAAACTTAGAATATAAGAAACGCACAGTGTAGTACATAGTATATGAGTGAGTTGCACTGAAAAACTTAGAATATAAGAAACGCACAGTGTAGTACATAGTATATGAGTGAGTTGCACTGAAAAACTTAGAATATAAGAAACGCACAGTGTAGTACATAGTATATGAGTGAGTTGCACTGAAAAACTTAGAATATAAGAAACGCACAGTGTAGTACATAGTATATGAGTGAGTTGCACTGAAAAACTTAGAATATAAGAAACGCACAGTGTAGTACATAGTATATGAGTGAGTTGCACTGAAAAACTTAGAATATAAGAAACGCACAGTGTAGTACATAGTATATGAATGAGTGAGTTGCACTGAAAAACTTAGAATATAAGAAACGCACAGTGTAGTACATAGTATATGAGTGAGTTGCACTGAAAAACTTAGAATATAAGAAACGCACAGTGTAGTACATAGTATATGAGTGAGTTGCACTGAAAAACTTAGAATATAAGAAACGCACAGTGTAGTACATAGTATATGAGTGAGTTGCACTGAAAAACTCTAGAATATAAGAAACGCACAGTGTAGTACATAGTATATGAGTGAGTTGCACTGAAAAACTTAGAATATAAGAAACGCACAGTGTAGTACATAGTATATGAGTGAGTTGCACTGAAAAACTTAGAATTTACTGAAAAACCCGCATTACACGAAATGCATAGTGTAGTACATAGTATATGAGTGAGTTGCACTCAAAAACTTAGAATATAAGAAACGCACAGTGTAGTACATAGTATATGAGTGAGTTGCACTGAAAAACTTAGAATATAAGAAACGCACAGTATAGTACATAGTATATGAGTGAGTTGCACTGAAAAACTTAGAATATAAGAAACGCACAGTGTAGTACATAGTATATGAGTGAGTTGCACTGAAAAACTTAGAATATAAGAAACGCACAGTGTAGTACATAATATATGAGTGAGTTGCACTGAAAAACTTAGAATATAAGAAACGCACAGTGTAGTACATAGTATATGAGTGAGTTGCACTGAAAAACTTAGAATATAAGAAACGCACAGTGTAGTACATAGTATATGAGTGTGTTGCACTGAAAAACTTAGAATATAAGAAACGCACAGTGTAGTACATAGTATATGAGTGAGTTGCACTGAAAAACTTAGAATATAAGAAACGCACAGTGTAGTACATAGTATATGAGTGAGTTGCACTGAAAAACTTAGAATATAAGAAACGCACAGTGTAGTACATAGTATATGAGTGAGTTGCACTGAAAAACTTAGAATATAAGAAACGCACAGTGTAGTACATAGTATATGAGTGAGTTGCACTGAAAAACTTAGAATATAAGAAAAGCACAGTGTAGTACATAGTATATGAATGAGTGAGTTGCACTGAAAAACTTAGAATATAAGAAACGCACAGTGTAGTACATAGTATATGAATGAGTGAGTTGCACTGAAAAACTTAGAATATAAGAAACGCACAGTGTAGTACATAGTATATGAGTGAGTTGCACTGAAAAACTTAGAATATAAGAAACGCACAGTGTAGTACATAGTATATGAGTGAGTTGCACTGAAAAACTTAGAATATAAGAAACGCACAGTGTAGTACATAGTATATGAGTGAGTTGCACTGAAAAACTTAGAATATAAGAAACGCACAGTGTAGTACATAGTATATGAGTGAGTTGCACTGAAAAACTTAGAATATAAGAAACGCACAGTGTAGTACATAGTATATGAGTGAGTTGCACTGAAAAACTTAGAATATAAGAAACGCACAGTGTAGTACATAGTATATGAGTGAGTTGCACTGAAAAACTTAGAATATAAGAAACGCACAGTGTAGTACATAGTATATGAATGAGTGAGTTGCACTGAAAAACTTAGAATATAAGAAACGCACAGTGTAGTACATAGTATATGAGTGAGTTGCACTGAAAAACTTAGAATATAAGAAACGCACAGTGTAGTACATAGTATATGAGTGAGTTGCACTGAAAAACTTAGAATATAAGAAACGCACAGTGTAGTACATAGTATATGAGTGAGTTGCACTGAAAAACTCTAGAATATAAGAAACGCACAGTGTAGTACATAGTATATGAGTGAGTTGCACTGAAAAACTTAGAATATAAGAAACGCACAGTGTAGTACATAGTATATGAGTGAGTTGCACTGAAAAACTTAGAATATAAGAAACGCACAGTGTAGTACATAGTATATGAGTGAGTTGCACTCAAAAACTTAGAATATAAGAAACGCACAGTGTAGTACATAGTATATGAGTGAGTTGCACTGAAAAACTTAGAATATAAGAAACGCACAGTGTAGTACATAGTATATGAGTGAGTTGCACTGAAAAACTTAGAATATAAGAAACGCACAGTGTAGTACATAGTATATGAGTGAGTTGCACTGAAAAACTTAGAATATAAGAAACGCACAGTGTAGTACATAGTATATGAGTGAGTTGCACTGAAAAACTTAGAATATAAGAAACGCACAGTGTAGTACATAGTATATGAATGAGTTGCACTGAAAAACTTAGAATATAAGAAACGCACAGTGTAGTACATAGTATATGAGTGAGTTGCACTGAAAAACTTAGAATATAAGAAACGCACAGTGTAGTACATAGTATATGAGTGAGTTGCACTGAAAAACTTAGAATATAAGAAACGCACAGTGTAGTACATAGTATATGAGTGAGTTGCACTGAAAAACTTAGAATATAAGAAACGCACAGTGTAGTACATAGTATATGAGTGAGTTGCACTGAAAAACTTAGAATATAAGAAACGCACAGTGTAGTACATAGTATATGAGTGAGTTGCACTGAAAAACTTAGAATATAAGAAACGCACAGTGTAGTACATAGTATATGAGTGAGTTGCACTGAAAAACTTAGAATATAAGAAACGCACAGTGTAGTACATAGTATATGAATGAGTGAGTTGCACTGAAAAACTTAGAATATAAGAAACGCACAGTGTAGTACATAGTATATGAGTGAGTTGCACTGAAAAACTTAGAATATAAGAAACGCACAGTGTAGTACATAGTATATGAGTGAGTTGCACTGAAAAACTTAGAATATAAGAAACGCACAGTGTAGTACATAGTATATGAGTGAGTTGCACTGAAAAACTCTAGAATATAAGAAACGCACAGTGTAGTACATAGTATATGAGTGAGTTGCACTGAAAAACTTAGAATATAAGAAACGCACAGTGTAGTACATAGTATATGAGTGAGTTGCACTGAAAAACTTAGAATATAAGAAACGCACAGTGTAGTACATAGTATATGAGTGAGTTGCACTCAAAAACTTAGAATATAAGAAACGAACAGTGTAGTACATAGTATATGAGTGAGTTGCACTGAAAAACTTAGAATATAAGAAACGCACAGTGTAGTACATAGTATATGAGTGAGTTGCACTGAAAAACTTAGAATATAAGAAACGCACAGTGTAGTACATAGTATATGAGTGAGTTGCACTGAAAAACTTAGAATATAAGAAACGCACAGTGTAGTACATAGTATATGAGTGAGTTGCACTGAAAAACTTAGAATATAAGAAACGCACAGTGTAGTACATAGTATATGAGTGAGTTGCACTGAAAAACTTAGAATATAAGAAACGCACAGTGTAGTACATAGTATATGAGTGAGTTGCACTGAAAAACTTAGAATATAAGAAACGCACAGTGTAGTACATAGTATATGAGTGAGTTGCACTGAAAAACTTAGAATATAAGAAACGCACAGTGTAGTACATAGTATATGAGTGAGTTGCACTCAAAAACTTAGAATATAAGAAACGCACAGTGTAGTACATAGTATATGAGTGAGTTGCACTCAAAAACTTAGAATATAAGAAACGCACAGTGTAGTACATAGTATATGAGTGAGTTGCACTCAAAAACTTAGAATATAAGAAACGGACAGTGTAGTACATAGTATATGAGTGAGTTGCACTGAAAAACTTAGAATATAAGAAACGCACAGTGTAGTACATAGTATATGAGTGAGTTGCACTGAAAAACTTAGAATATAAGAAACGCACAGTGTAGTACATAGTATATGAGTGAGTTGCACTGAAAAACTTAGAATATAAGAAACGCACAGTGTAGTACATAGTATATGAGGGAGTTGCACTGAAAAACTTAGAATATAAGAAACGCACAGTGTAGTACATAGTATATGAGTGAGTTGCACTGAAAAACTTAGAATATAAGAAACGCACAGTGTAGTACATAGTATATGAGTGAGTTGCACTGAAAAACTTAGAATATAAGAAACGCACAGTGTAGTACATAGTATATGAGTGAGTTGCACTGAAAAACTTAGAATATAAGAAAAGCACAGTGTAGTACATAGTATATGAGTGAGTTGCACTCAAAAACTTAGAATATAAGAAACGCACAGTGTAGTACATAGTATATGAGTGAGTTGCAATGAAAAACTTAGAATTTACTGAAAAACCCGCATTACATGAAATGCACAGTGTAGTACATAGTATATGAGTGAGTTGCACTGAAAAACTTAGAATATAAGAAACGAACAGTGTAGTACATAGTATATGAGTGAGTTGCACTGAAAAACTTAGAATATAAGAAACGCACAGTGTAGTACATAGTATATGAGTGAGTTGCACTGAAAAACTTAGAATATAAGAAACGCACAGTGTAGTACATAGTATATGAGTGAGTTGCACTCAAAAACTTAGAATATAAGAAACGCACAGTGTAGTACATAGTATATGAGTGAGTTGCACTGAAAAACTTAGAATATAAGAAACGCACAGTGTAGTACATAGTATATGAGTGAGTTGCACTGAAAAACTTAGAATATAAGAAACGCACAGTGTAGTACATAGTATATGAGTGAGTTGCACTGAAAAACTTAGAATATAAGAAACGCACAGTGTAGTACATAGTATATGAGTGAGTTGCACTGAAAAACTTAGAATATAAGAAACGCACAGTGTAGTACATAGTATATGAGTGAGTTGCACTGAAAAACTTAGAATATAAGAAACGCACAGTGTAGTACATAGTATATGAGTGAGTTGCATTGAAAAACTTAGAATATAAGAAACGCACAGTGTAGTACATAGTATATGAGTGAGTTGCACTCAAAAACTTAGAATATAAGAAACGCACAGTGTAGTACATAGTATATGAGTGAGTTGCACTGAAAAACTTAGAATATAAGAAACGCACAGTGTAGTACATAGTATATGAGTGAGTTGCACTGAAAAACTCTAGAATATAAGAAACGCACAGTGTAGTACATAGTATATGAGTGAGTTGCACTGAAAAACTTAGAATATAAGAAACGCACAGTGTAGTACATAGTATATGAGTGAGTTGCACTCAAAAACTTAGAATATAAGAAACGCACAGTGTAGTACATGGTATATGAGTGAGTTGCACTCAAAAACTTAGAATATAAAAAACGCACCGTGTAGTACATAGTATATGAGTGAGTTGCACTGAAAAACTTAGAATATAAGAAACGCACAGTGTAGTACATAGTATATGAGTGAGTTGTACTCAAAAACTTAGAATATAAGAAACGCACAGTGTAGTACATAGTATATGAGTGAGTTGCACTGAAAAACTTAGAATATAAGAAACGCACAGTGTAGTACATAGTATATGAGTGAGTTGCACTGAAAAACTTAGAATATAAGAAACGCACAGTGTAGTACATAGTATATGAGTGAGTTGCACTGAAAAACTTAGAATTTGCTGAAAAACCGGCATTACACGAAATGCACAGTGTAGTACATAGTATATGAGTGAGTTGCACTGAAAAACTTAGAATATAAGAAACGCACAGTGTAGTACATAATATATGAGTGAGTTGCACTGAAAAACTTAGAATATAAGAAACGCACAGTGTAGTACATAGTATATGAGTGAGTTGCACTGAAAAACTTAGAATATAAGAAACGCACAGTGTAGTACATAGTATATGAGTGAGTTGCACTCAAAAACTTAGAATATAAGAAACGCACAGTGTAGTACATAGTATATGAGTGAGTTGCACTGAAAAACTTAGAATATAAGAAACGCACAGTGTAGTACATAGTATATGAGTGAGTTGCACTGAAAAACTTAGAATATAAGAAACGCACAGTGTAGTACATAGTATATGAGTGAGTTGCACTCAAAAACTTAGAATATAAGAAACGCACAGTGTAGTACATAGTATATGAGTGAGTTGCACTGAAAAACTTAGAATATAAGAAACGCACAGTGTAGTACATAGTATATGAGTGAGTTGCACTGAAAAACTTAGAATATAAGAAACGCACAGTGTAGTACAGAGTATATGAGTGAGTTGCACTGAAAAACTCTAGAATATAAGAAACGCACAGTGTAGTACATAGTATATGAGTGAGTTGCACTGAAAAACTTAGAATATAAGAAACACACAGTGTAGTATATAGTATATGAGTGAGTTGCACTAAAAAACTTAGAATATAAGAAACGCACAGTGTAGTACATAGTATATGAGTGAGTTGCACTGAAAAACTTAGAATATAAGAAACGCACAGTGTAGTACATAGTATATGAGTGAGTTGCACTGAAAAACTTAGAATATAAGAAACGCACAGTGTAGTACATAGTATATGAGTGAGTTGCACTGAAAAACTTAGAATATAAGAAACGCACAGTGTAGTACATAGTATATGAGTGAGTTGCACTGAAAAACTTAGAATATAAGAAACGCACAGTGTAGTACATAGTATATGAGTGAGTTGCACTGAAAAACTTAGAATATAAGAAACGCACAGTGTAGTACATAGTATATGAGTGAGTTGCACTGAAAAACTTAGAATATAAGAAACGCACAGTGTAGTACATAGTATATGAGTGAGTTGCACTGAAAAACTTAGAATATAAGAAACGCACAGTGTAGTACATAGTATATGAGTGAGTTGCACTGAAAAACTTAGAATCTAAGAAACGCACAGTGTAGTACATAGTATATGAGTGAGTTGCACTGAAAAACTTAGAATCTAAGAAACGCACAGTGTAGTACATAGTATATGAGTGAGTTGCACTGAAAAACTTAGAATATAAGACACGCACAGTGTAGTACATAGTATATGAGTGAGTTGCACTGAAAAACTTAGAATTTACTGAAAAACCCGCATTACACGAAATGCACAGTGTAGTACATAGTATATGAGTGAGTTGCACTGAAAAACTTAGAATATAAGAAACGCACAGTGTAGTACATAGTATATGAGTGAGTTGCACTGAAAAACTTAGAATATAAGAAACGCACAGTGTAGTACATAGTATATGAGTGAGTTGCACTGAAAAACTTAGAATATAAGAAACGCACAGTGTAGTACATAGTATATGAGTGAGTTGCACTGAAAAACTTAGAATATAAGAAACGCACAGTGTAGTACATAGTATATGAGTGAGTTGCACTGAAAAACTTAGAATATAAGAAACGCACAGTGTAGTACATAGTATATGAGTGAGTTGCACTGAAAAACTTAGAATATAGAAACGCACAGTTTAGTACATAGTATATGAGTGAGTTGCACTGAAAAACTTAGAATATAAGAAACGCACAGTGTAGTACATAGTATATGAGTGAGTTGCACTGAAAAACTTAGAATATAAGAAACGCACAGTGTAGTACATAGTATATGAGTGAGTTGCACTCAAAAACTTAGAATATAAGAAACGCACAGTGTAGTACATAGTATATGAGGGAGTTGCACTGAAAAACTTAGAATATAAGAAACGCACAGTGTAGTACATAGTATATGAGTGAGTTGCACTGAAAAACTTAGAATATAAGAAACGCACAGTGTAGTACATAGTATATGAGTGAGTTGCACTGAAAAACTCTAGAATATAAGAAACGCACAGTGTAGTACATAGTATATGAGTGAGTTGCACTGAAAAACTTAGAATATAAGAAACGCACAGTGTAGTACATAGTATATGAGTGAGTTGCACTGAAAAACTTAGAATATAAGAAACGCACAGTGTAGTACATAGTATATGAGTGAGTTGCACTCAAAAACTTAGAATATAAGAAACGCACAGTGTAGTACATAGTATATGAGTGAGTTGCACTGAAAAACTTAGAATATAAGAAAAGCACAGTGTAGTACATAGTATATGAGTGAGTTGCACTGAAAAACTTAGAATATAAGAAACGCACAGTGTAGTACATAGTATATGAGTGAGTTGCACTGAAAAACTCTAGAATATAAGAAACGCACAGTGTAGTACATAGTATATGAGTGAGTTGCACTGTAAAACTTAGAATATAAGAAACACACAGTGTAGTATATAGTATATGAGTGAGTTGCACTAAAAAACTTAGAATATAAGAAACGCACAGTGTAGTACATAGTATATGAGTGAGTTGCACTGAAAAACTTAGAATATAAGAAACGCACAGTGTAGTACATAGTATATGAGTGAGTTGCACTGAAAAACTTAGAATATAAGAAACGCACAGTGTAGTACATAGTATATGAGTGAGTTGCACTGAAAAACTTAGAATATAAGAAACGCACAGTGTAGTACAGAGTATATGAGTGAGTTGCACTGAAAAACTCTAGAATATAAGAAACGCACAGTGTAGTACATAGTATATGAGTGAGTTGCACTGAAAAACTTAGAATATAAGAAACACACAGTGTAGTATATAGTATATGAGTGAGTTGCACTAAAAAACTTAGAATATAAGAAACGCACAGTGTAGTACATAGTATATGAGTGAGTTGCACTGAAAAACTTAGAATATAAGAAACGCACAGTGTAGTACATAGTATATGAGTGAGTTGCACTGAAAAACTTAGAATATAAGAAACGCACAGTGTAGTACATAGTATATGAGTGAGTTGCACTGAAAAACTTAGAATATAAGAAACGCACAGTGTAGTACATAGTATATGAGTGAGTTGCACTGAAAAACTTAGAATATAAGACACGCACAGTGTAGTACATAGTATATGAGTGAGTTGCACTGAAAAACTTAGAATATAAGAAACGCACAGTGTAGTACATAGTATATGAGTGAGTTGCACTGAAAAACTTAGAATATAAGAAACGCACAGTGTAGTACATAGTATATGAGTGAGTTGCACTGAAAAACTTAGAATATAAGAAACGCACAGTGTAGTACATAGTATATGAGTGAGTTGCACTGAAAAACTTAGAATATAAGAAACGCACAGTGTAGTACATAGTATATGAGTGAGTTGCACTGAAAAACTTAGAATATAAGAAACGCACAGTGTAGTACATAGTATATGAGTGAGTTGCACTGAAAAACTTAGAATATAAGACACGCACAGTGTAGTACATAGTATATGAGTGAGTTGCACTGAAAAACTTAGAATTTACTGAAAAACCCGCATTACACGAAATGCACAGTGTAGTACATAGTATATGAGTGAGTTGCACTGAAAAACTTAGAATATAAGAAACGCACAGTGTAGTACATAGTATATGAGTGAGTTGCACTGAAAAACTTAGAATATAAGAAACGCACAGTGTAGTACATAGTATATGAGTGAGTTGCACTGAAAAACTTAGAATATAAGAAACGCACAGTGTAGTACATAGTATATGAGTGAGTTGCACTGAAAAACTTAGAATATAAGAAACGCACAGTGTAGTACATAGTATATGAGTGAGTTGCACTGAAAAACTTAGAATATAAGAAACGCACAGTGTAGTACATAGTATATGAGTGAGTTGCACTGAAAAACTTAGAATATAGAAACGCACAGTTTAGTACATAGTATATGAGTGAGTTGCACTGAAAAACTTAGAATATAAGAAACGCACAGTGTAGTACATAGTATATGAGTGAGTTGCACTGAAAAACTTAGAATATAAGAAACGCACAGTGTAGTACATAGTATATGAGTGAGTTGCACTCAAAAACTTAGAATATAAGAAACGCACAGTGTAGTACATAGTATATGAGTGAGTTGCACTGAAAAACTTAGAATATAAGAAACGCACAGTGTAGTACATAGTATATGAGTGAGTTGCACTCAAAAACTTAGAATATAAGAAACGCACAGTGTAGTACATAGTATATGAGTGAGTTGCACTGAAAAACTCTAGAATATAAGAAACGCACAGTGTAGTACATAGTATATGAGTGAGTTGCACTGAAAAACTTAGAATATAAGAAACGCACAGTGTAGTACATAGTATATGAGTGAGTTGCACTGAAAAACTTAGAATATAAGAAACGCACAGTGTAGTACATAGTATATGAGTGAGTTGCACTCAAAAACTTAGAATATAAGAAACGCACAGTGTAGTACATAGTATATGAGTGAGTTGCACTGAAAAACTTAGAATATAAGAAACGCACAGTGTAGTACATAGTATATGAGTGAGTTGCACTGAAAAACTTAGAATATAAGAAACGCACAGTGTAGTACATAGTATATGAGTGAGTTGCACTGAAAAACTCTAGAATATAAGAAACGCACAGTGTAGTACATAGTATATGAGTGAGTTGCACTGAAAAACTTAGAATATAAGAAACACACAGTGTAGTATATAGTATATGAGTGAGTTGCACTAAAAAACTTAGAATATAAGAAACGCACAGTGTAGTACATAGTATATGAGTGAGTTGCACTCAAAAACTTAGAATATAAGAAACGCACAGTGTAGTACATAGTATATGAGTGAGTTGCACTGAAAAACTTAGAATATAAGAAACGCACAGTGTAGTACATAGTATATGAGTGAGTTGCACTGAAAAACTTAGAATATAAGAAACGCACAGTGTAGTACATAGTATATGAGTGAGTTGCACTGAAAAACTTAGAATATAAGAAACGCACAGTGTAGTACATAGTATATGAGTGAGTTGCACTGAAAAACTTAGAATATAAGAAACGCACAGTGTAGTACATAGTATATGAGTGAGTTGCACTGAAAAACTTAGAATATAAGAAACGCACAGTGTAGTACATAGTATATGAGTGAGTTGCACTGAAAAACTTAGAATATAAGAAACGCACAGTGTAGTACATAGTATATGAGTGAGATGCACTGAAAAACTTAGAATATAAGAAACGCACAGTGTAGTACATAGTATATGAGTGAGTTGCACTGAAAAACTTAGAATATAAGAAACGCACAGTGTAGTACATAGTATATGAGTGAGTTGCACTGAAAAACTTAGAATATAAGAAACGCACAGTGTAGTACATAGTATATGAGTGAGTTGCACTGAAAAACTTAGAATATAAGAAACGCACAGTGTAGTACATAGTATATGAGTGAGTTGCACTGAAAAACTTAGAATATAAGACACGCACAGTGTAGTACATAGTATATGAGTGAGTTGCACTGAAAAACTTAGAATTTACTGAAAAACCCGCATTACACGAAATGCACAGTGTAGTACATAGTATATGAGTGAGTTGCACTGAAAAACTTAGAATATAAGAAACGCACAGTGTAGTACATAGTATATGAGTGAGTTGCACTGAAAAACTTAGAATATAAGAAACGCACAGTGTAGTACATAGTATATGAGTGAGTTGCACTGAAAAACTTAGAATATAAGAAACGCACAGTGTAGTACATAGTATATGAGTGAGTTGCACTGAAAAACTTAGAATATAAGAAACGCACAGTGTAGTACATAGTATATGAGTGAGTTGCACTGAAAAACTTAGAATATAAGAAACGCACAGTGTAGTACATAGTATATGAGTGAGTTGCACTGAAAAACTTAGAATATAAGAAACGCACAGTGTAGTACATAGTATATGAGTGAGTTGCACTGAAAAACTTAGAATATAAGAAACGCACAGTGTAGTACATAGTATATGAGTGAGTTGCACTGAAAAACTTAGAATATAAGAAACGCACAGTGTAGTACATAGTATATGAGTGAGATGCACTGAAAAACTTAGAATATAAGAAACGCACAGTGTAGTACATAGTATATGAGTGAGTTGCACTGAAAAACTTAGAATATAAGAAACGCACAGTGTAGTACATAGTATATGAGTGAGTTGCACTGAAAAACTTAGAATATAAGAAACGCACAGTGTAGTACATAGTATATGAGTGAGTTGCACTGAAAAACTTAGAATATAAGAAACGCACAGTGTAGTACATAGTATATGAGTGAGTTGCACTGAAAAACTTAGAATATAAGAAACGCACAGTGTAGTACATAGTATATGAGTGAGTTGCACTGAAAAACTTAGAATCTAAGACACGCACAGTGTAGTACATAGTATATGAGTGAGTTGCACTGAAAAACTTAGAATTTACTGAAAAACCCGCATTACACGAAATGCACAGTGTAGTACATAGTATATGAGTGAGTTGCACTGAAAAACTTAGAATATAAGAAACGCACAGTGTAGTACATAGTATATGAGTGAGTTGCACTGAAAAACTTAGAATATAAGAAACGCACAGTGTAGTACATAGTATATGAGTGAGTTGCACTGAAAAACTTAGAATATAGAAACGCACAGTTTAGTACATAGTATATGAGTGAGTTGCACTGAAAAACTTAGAATATAAGAAACGCACAGTGTAGTACATAGTATATGAGTGAGTTGCACTCAAAAACTTAGAATATAAGAAACGCACAGTGTAGTACATAGTATATGAGTGAGTTGCACTGAAAAACTTAGAATATAAGAAACGCACAGTGTAGTACATAGTATATGAGTGAGTTGCACTGAAAAACATAGAATATAAGAAACGCACAGTGTAGTACATAGTATATGAGTGAGTTGCACTGAAAAACTTAGAATATAAGAAACGCACAGTGTAGTACATAGTATATGAGTGAGTTGCACTGAAAAACTTAGAATATAAGAAACGCACAGTGTAGTACATAGTATATGAGTGAGTTGCACTCAAAAACTTAGAATATAAGAAACGCACAGTGTAGTACATAGTATATGAGTGAGTTGCACTCAAAAACTTAGAATATAAGAAACGCACAGTGTAGTACATAGTATATGAGTGAGTTGCACTGAAAAACTCAAGAATATAAGAAACGCACAGTGTAGTACATAGTATATGAGTGAGTTGCACTGAAAAACTTAGAATATAAGAAACGCACAGTGTAGTACATAGTATATGAGTGAGTTGCACTGAAAAACTTAGAATATAAGAAACGCACAGTGTAGTACATAGTATATGAGTGAGTTGCACTGAAAAACTTAGAATATAAGAAACGCACAGTGTAGTACATAGTATATGAGTGAGTTGCACTGAAAAACTTAGAATATAAGAAACGCACAGTGTAGTACATAGTATATGAGTGAGTTGCACTGAAAAACTTAGAATATAAGAAACGCACAGTGTAGTACATAGTATATGAGTGAGTTGCACTCAAAAACTTAGAATATAAGAAACGCACAGTGTAGTACATAGTATATGAGTGAGTTGCACTGAAAAACTTAGAATATAAGAAACGCACAGTGTAGTACATAGTATATGAGTGAGTTGCACTGAAAAACTTAGAATATAAGAAACGCACAGTGTAGTACATAGTATATGAGTGAGTTGCACTGAAAAATTTAGAATATAAGAAACGCACAGTGTAGTACATAGTATATGAGTGAGTTGCACTGAAAAACTTAGAATATAAGAAACGCACAGTGTAGTACATAGTATATGAGTGAGTTGCACTCAAAAACTTAGAATATAAGAAACGCACAGAGTAGTACATAGTATATGAGTGAGTTGCACTGAAAAACTTAGAATATAAGAAACGCACAGTGTAGTACATAGTATATGAGTGAGTTGCACTCAAAAACTTAGAATATAAGAAATGCACAGTGTAGTACATAGTATATGAGTGAGTTGCACTGAAAAACTTAGAATATAAGAAACGCACAGTGTAGTACATAGTATATGAGTGAGTTGCACTGAAAAACTTAGAATATAAGAAACGCACAGTGTAGTACATAGTATATGAGTGAGATGCACTGAAAAACTTAGAATATAAGAAACGCACAGTGTAGTACATAGTATATGAGTGAGTTGCACTGAAAAACTTAGAATATAAGAAACGCACAGTGTAGTACATAGTATATGAGTGAGTTGCACTGAAAAACTTAGAATATAAGAAACGCACAGTGTAGTACATAGTATATGAGTGAGTTGCACTGAAAAACTTAGAATATAAGAAACGCACAGTGTAGTACATAGTATATGAGTGAGTTGCACTGAAAAACTTAGAATATAAGAAACGCACAGTGTAGTACATAGTATATGAGTGAGTTGCACTGAAAAACTTAGAATATAAGACACGCACAGTGTAGTACATAGTATATGAGTGAGTTGCACTGAAAAACTTAGAATATAAGAAACGCACAGTGTAGTACATAGTATATGAGTGAGTTGCACTGAAAAACTTAGAATATAAGAAACGCACAGTGTAGTACATAGTATATGAGTGAGTTGCACTGAAAAACTTAGAATATAAGACACGCACAGTGTAGTACATAGTATATGAGTGAGTTGCACTGAAAAACTTAGAATTTACTGAAAAACCCGCATTACACGAAACGCACAGTGTAGTACATAGTATATGAGTGAGTTGCACTGAAAAACTTAGAATATAAGAAACGCACAGTGTAGTACATAGTATATGAGTGAGTTGCACTGAAAAACTTAGAATATAAGAAACGCACAGTGTAGTACATAGTATATTAGTGAGTTGCACTGAAAAACTTAGAATATAAGAAACGCACAGTGTAGTACATAGTATATGAGTGAGTTGCACTGAAAAACTTAGAATATAAGAAACGCACAGTGTAGTACATAGTATATGAGTGAGTTGCACTGAAAAACTTAGAATATAGAAACGCACAGTGTAGTACATAGTATATGAGTGAGTTGCACTGAAAAACTTAGAATATAAGAAACGCACAGTGTAGTACATAGTATATGAGTGAGTTGCACTGAAAAACTTAGAATATAAGAAACGCACAGTGTAGTACATAGTATATGAGTGAGTTGCACTCAAAAACTTAGAATATAAGAAACGCACAGAGTAGTACATAGTATATGAGTGAGTTGCACTGAAAAACTTAGAATATAGGAAACGCACAGTGTATTACATAGTATATGAGTGTGTTGCACTCAAAAACTTAGAATATAAGAAATGCACAGTGTAGTACATAGTATATGAGTGAGTTGCACTGAAAAACTTAGAATATAAGAAACGCACAGTGTAGTACATAGTATATGAGTGAGTTGCACTGAAAAACTTAGAATATAAGAAACGCACAGTGTAGTACATAGTATATGAGTGAGTTGCACTGAAAAACTTAGAATATAAGAAACGCACAGTGTAGTACATAGTATATGAGTGAGTTGCACTGAAAAACTTAGAATATAAGAAACGCACAGTGTAGTACATAGTATATGAGTGAGTTGCACTCAAAAACTTAGAATATAAGAAACGCACAGTGTAGTACATAGTATATGAGTGAGTTGCACTGAAAAACTTAGAATATAAGAAACGCACAGTGTAGTACATAGTATATGAGTGAGTTGCACTGAAAAACTTAGAATATAAGAAACGCACAGTGTAGTACATAGTATATGAGTGAGTTGCACTGAAAAACTTAGAATTTACTGAAAAACCCGCATTACACGAAATGCACAGTGTAGTACATAGTATATGACTGAGTTGCACTGAAAAACTTAGAATATAAGAAACGCACAGTGTAGTACATAGTATATGAGTGAGTTGCACTGAAAAACTTAGAATATAAGAAACGCACAGTGTAGTACATAGTATATGAGTGAGTTGCACTGAAAAACTTAGAATATAAGAAACGCACAGTGTAGTACATAGTATATGAGTGAGTTGCACTGAAAAACTTAGAATATAAGAAACGCACAGTGTAGTACATAGTATATGAGTGAGTTGCACTCAAAAACTTAGAATATAAGAAACGCACAGTGTAGTACATAGTATATGAGTGAGTTGCACTGAAAAACTTAGAATATAAGAAACGCACAGTGTAGTACATAGTATATGAGTGAGTTGCACTGAAAAACTTAGAATATAAGAAACGCACAGTGTAGTACATAGTATATGAGTGAGTTGCACTGAAAATCTTAGAATATAAGAAACGCACAGTGTAGTACATAGTATATGAGTGAGTTGCACTGAAAAACTTAGAATATAAGAAACGCACAGTGTAGTACATAGTATATGAGTGAGTTGCACTGAAAAACTTAGAATATAAGAAACGCACAGTGTAGTACATAGTATATGAGTGAGTTGCACTCAAAAACTTAGAATATAAGAAACGCACAGTGTAGTACATAGTATATGAGTGAGTTGCACTGAAAAACTTAGAATATAAGAAACGCACAGTGTAGTACATAGTATGAGTGAGTTGCACTGAAAAACTTAGAATATAAGAAACGCACAGTGTAGTACATAGTATATGAGTGAGTTGCACTGAAAAACTTAGAATATAAGACACGCACAGTGTAGTACATAGTATATGAGTGAGTTGCACTGAAAAACTTAGAATTTACTGAAAAACCCGCATTACACGAAATGCACAGTGTAGTACATAGTATATGAGTGAGTTGCACTGAAAAACTTAGAATATAAGAAACGCACAGTGTAGTACATAGTATATGAGTGAGTTGCACTGAAAAACTTAGAATATAAGAAACGCACAGTGTAGTACATAGTATATGAGTGAGTTGCACTGAAAAACTTAGAATATAAGAAACGCACAGTGTAGTACATAGTATATGAGTGAGATGCACTGAAAAACTTAGAATATAAGAAACGCACAGTGTAGTACATAGTATATGAGTGAGTTGCACTGAAAAACTTAGAATATAAGAAACGCACAGTGTAGTACATAGTATATGAGTGAGTTGCACTGAAAAACTTAGAATATAGAAACGCACAGTTTAGTACATAGTATATGAGTGAGTTGCACTGAAAAACTTAGAATATAAGAAACGCACAGTGTAGTACTTAGTATATGAGTGAGTTGCACTGAAAAACTTAGAATATAAGAAACGCACAGTGTAGTACATAGTATATGAGTGAGTTGCACTGAAAAACTTAGAATATAAGAAACGCACAGTGTAGTACATAGTATATGAGTGAGTTGCACTGAAAAACTTAGAATATAAGAAACGCACAGTGTAGTACATAGTATATGAGTGAGTTGCACTGAAAAACTTAGAATATAAGAAACGCACAGTGTAGTACATAGTATATGAGTGAGTTGCACTGAAAAACTTAGAATATAAGAAACGCACAGTGTAGTACATAGTATATGAGTGAGTTGCACTGAAAAACTTAGAATATAAGAAACGCACAGTGTAGTACATAGTATATGAGTGAGTTGCACTGAAAAACTTAGAATATAAGAAACGCACAGTGTAGTACATAGTATATGAGTGAGTTGCACTGAAAAACTTAGAATATAAGAAACGCACAGTGTAGTACATAGTATATGAGTGAGTTGCACTGAAAAACTTAGAATATAAGAAACGCACAGTGTAGTACATAGTATATGAGTGAGTTGCACTGAAAAACTTAGAATATAAGAAACGCACAGTGTAGTACATAGTATATGAGTGAGTTGCACTGAAAAACTTAGAATATAAGAAACGCACAGTGTAGTACATAGTATATGAGTGAGTTGCACTGAAAAACTTAGAATATAAGAAACGCACAGTGTAGTACATAGTATATGAGTGAGTTGCACTGAAAAACTTAGAATATAAGAAACGCACAGTGTAGTACATAGTATATGAGTGAGTTGCACTGAAAAACTTAGAATATAAGACACGCACAGTGTAGTACATAGTATATGAGTGAGTTGCACTGAAAAACTTAGAATTTACTGAAAAACCCGCATTACACGAAATGCACAGTGTAGTACATAGTATATGAGTGAGTTGCACTGAAAAACTTAGAATATAAGAAACGCACAGTGTAGTACATAGTATATGAGTGAGTTGCACTGAAAAACTTAGAATATAAGAAACGCACAGTGTAGTACATAGTATATGAGTGAGTTGCACTGAAAAACTTAGAATATAGAAACGCACAGTTTAGTACATAGTATATGAGTGAGTTGCACTGAAAAACTTAGAATATAAGAAACGCACAGTGTAGTACATAGTATATGAGTGAGTTGCACTCAAAAACTTAGAATATAAGAAACGCACAGTGTAGTACATAGTATATGAGTGAGTTGCACTGAAAAACTTAGAATATAAGAAACGCACAGTGTAGTACATAGTATATGAGTGAGTTGCACTGAAAAACTTAGAATATAAGAAACGCACAGTGTAGTACATAGTATATGAGTGAGTTGCACTGAAAAACTTAGAATATAAGAAACGCACAGTGTAGTACATAGTATATGAGTGAGTTGCACTGAAAAACTTAGAATATAAGAAACGCACAGTGTAGTACATAGTATATGAGTGAGTTGCACTGAAAAACTTAGAATATAAGAAACGCACAGTGTAGTACATAGTATATGAGTGAGTTGCACTCAAAAACTTAGAATATAAGAAACGCACAGTGTAGTACATAGTATATGAGTGAGTTGCACTCAAAAACTTAGAATATAAGAAACGCACAGTGTAGTACATAGTATATGAGTGAGTTGCACTGAAAAACTCAAGAATATAAGAAACGCACAGTGTAGTACATAGTATATGAGTGAGTTGCACTGAAAAACTTAGAATATAAGAAACGCACAGTGTAGTACATAGTATATGAGTGAGTTGCACTGAAAAACTTAGAATATAAGAAACGCACAGTGTAGTACATAGTATATGAGTGAGTTGCACTGAAAAACTTAGAATATAAGAAACGCACAGTGTAGTACATAGTATATGAGTGAGTTGCACTGAAAAACTTAGAATATAAGAAACGCACAGTGTAGTACATAGTATATGAGTGAGTTGCACTGAAAAACTTAGAATATAAGAAACGCACAGTGTAGTACATAGTATATGAGTGAGTTGCACTCAAAAACTTAGAATATAAGAAACGCACAGTGTAGTACATAGTATATGAGTGAGTTGCACTGAAAAACTTAGAATATAAGAAACGCACAGTGTAGTACATAGTATATGAGTGAGTTGCACTGAAAAACTTAGAATATAAGAAACGCATAGTGTAGTACATAGTATATGAGTGAGTTGCACTGAAAAATTTAGAATATAAGAAACGCACAGTGTAGTACATAGTATATGAGTGAGTTGCACTGAAAAACTTAGAATATAAGAAACGCACAGTGTAGTACATAGTATATGAGTGAGTTGCACTCAAAAACTTAGAATATAAGAAACGCACAGAGTAGTACATAGTATATGAGTGAGTTGCACTGAAAAACTTAGAATATAAGAAACGCACAGTGTAGTACATAGTATATGAGTGAGTTGCACTGAAAAACTTAGAATATAAGAAACGCACAGTGTAGTACATAGTATATGAGTGAGTTGCACTGAAAAACTTAGAATATAAGAAACGCACAGTGTAGTACATAGTATATGAGTGAGATGCACTGAAAAACTTAGAATATAAGAAACGCACAGTGTAGTACATAGTATATGAGTGAGTTGCACTGAAAAACTTAGAATATAAGAAACGCACAGTGTAGTACATAGTATATGAGTGAGTTGCACTGAAAAACTTAGAATATAAGAAACGCACAGTGTAGTACATAGTATATGAGTGAGTTGCACTGAAAAACTTAGAATATAAGAAACGCACAGTGTAGTACATAGTATATGAGTGAGTTGCACTGAAAAACTTAGAATATAAGAAACGCACAGTGTAGTACATAGTATATGAGTGAGTTGCACTGAAAAACTTAGAATATAAGACACGCACAGTGTAGTACATAGTATATGAGTGAGTTGCACTGAAAAACTTAGAATTTACTGAAAAACCCGCATTACACGAAACGCACAGTGTAGTACATAGTATATGAGTGAGTTGCACTGAAAAACTTAGAATATAAGAAACGCACAGTGTAGTACATAGTATATGAGTGAGTTGCACTGAAAAACTTAGAATATAAGAAACGCACAGTGTAGTACATAGTATATTAGTGAGTTGCACTGAAAAACTTAGAATATAAGAAACGCACAGTGTAGTACATAGTATATGAGTGAGTTGCACTGAAAAACTTAGAATATAAGAAACGCACAGTGTAGTACATAGTATATGAGTGAGTTGCACTGAAAAACTTAGAATATAGAAACGCACAGTGTAGTACATAGTATATGAGTGAGTTGCACTGAAAAACTTAGAATATAAGAAACGCACAGTGTAGTACATAGTATATGAGTGAGTTGCACTGAAAAACTTAGAATATAAGAAACGCACAGTGTAGTACATAGTATATGAGTGAGTTGCACTCAAAAACTTAGAATATAAGAAACGCACAGAGTAGTACATAGTATATGAGTGAGTTGCACTGAAAAACTTAGAATATAGGAAACGCACAGTGTATTACATAGTATATGAGTGTGTTGCACTCAAAAACTTAGAATATAAGAAATGCACAGTGTAGTACATAGTATATGAGTGAGTTGCACTGAAAAACTTAGAATATAAGAAACGCACAGTGTAGTACATAGTATATGAGTGAGTTGCACTCAAAAACTTAGAATATAAGAAACGCACAGAGTAGTACATAGTATATGAGTGAGTTGCACTGAAAAACTTAGAATATAGGAAACGCACAGTGTATTACATAGTATATGAGTGTGTTGCACTCAAAAACTTAGAATATAAGAAATGCACAGTGTAGTACATAGTATATGAGTGAGTTGCACTGAAAAACTTAGAATATAAGAAACGCACAGTGTAGTACATAGTATATGAGTGAGTTGCACTGAAAAACTTATAATATAAGAAACGCACAGTGTAGTACATAGTATATGAGTGAGTTGCACTCAAAAACTTAGAATATAAGAAACGCACAGTGTAGTACATAGTATATGAGTGAGTTGCACTGAAAAACTTAGAATATAAGAAACGCACAGTGTAGTACATAGTATATGAGTGAGTTGCACTGAAAAACTTAGAATATAAGAAACGCACAGTGTAGTACATAGTATATGAGTGAGTTGCACTGAAAATCTTAGAATATAAGAAACGCACAGTGTAGTACATAGTATATGAGTGAGTTGCACTGAAAAACTTAGAATATAAGAAACGCACAGTGTAGTACATAGTATATGAGTGAGTTGCACTGAAAAACTTAGAATATAAGAAACGCACAGTGTAGTACATAGTATATGAGTGAGTTGCACTCAAAAACTTAGAATATAAGAAACGCACAGTGTAGTACATAGTATATGAGTGAGTTGCACTGAAAAACTTAGAATATAAGAAACGCACAGTGTAGTACATAGTATATGAGTGAGTTGCACTGAAAAACTTAGAATATAAGAAACGCACAGTGTAGTACATAGTATATGAGTGAGTTGCACTGAAAAACTTAGAATATAAGAAACGCACAGTGTAGTACATAGTATATGAGTGAGTTGCACTGAAAAACTTAGAATATAAGAAACGCACAGTGTAGTACATAGTATATGAGTGACTTGCACTGAAAAACTTAGAATATAAGAAACGCACAGTGTAGTACATAGTATATGAGTGAGTTGCACTGAACAACTTAGAATATAAGAAACGCACAGTGTAGTACATAGTATATGAGTGAGTTGCACTCAAAAACTTAGAATATAAGAAACGCACAGTGTAGTACATAGTATATGAGTGAGTTGCACTCAAAAACTTAGAATATAAGAAACGCACAGTGTAGTACATAGTATATGAGTGAGTTGCACTGAAAAACTTAGAATATAAGAAACGCACAGTGTAGTACATAGTATATTAGTGAGTTGCACTGAAAAACTTAGAATATAAGAAACGCACAGTGTAGTACATAGTATATGAGTGAGTTGCACTGAAAAACTTAGAATATAAGAAACGCACAGTGTAGTACATAGTATATGAGTGAGTTGCACTGAAAAACTTAGAATATAGAAACGCACAGTGTAGTACATAGTATATGAGTGAGTTGCACTGAAAAACTTAGAATATAAGAAACGCACAGTGTAGTACATAGTATATGAGTGAGTTGCACTGAAAAACTTAGAATATAAGAAACGCACAGTGTAGTACATAGTATATGAGTGAGTTGCACTCAAAAACTTAGAATATAAGAAACGCACAGAGTAGTACATAGTATATGAGTGAGTTGCACTGAAAAACTTAGAATATAGGAAACGCACAGTGTATTACATAGTATATGAGTGTGTTGCACTCAAAAACTTAGAATATAAGAAATGCACAGTGTAGTACATAGTATATGAGTGAGTTGCACTGAAAAACTTAGAATATAAGAAACGCACAGTGTAGTACATAGTATATGAGTGAGTTGCACTGAAAAACTTAGAATATAAGAAACGCACAGTGTAGTACATAGTATATGAGTGAGTTGCACTGAAAAACTTAGAATATAAGAAACGCACAGTGTAGTACATAGTATATGAGTGAGTTGCACTGAAAAACTTAGAATATAAGAAACGCACAGTGTAGTACATAGTATATGAGTGAGTTGCACTCAAAAACTTAGAATATAAGAAACGCACAGTGTAGTACATAGTATATGAGTGAGTTGCACTGAAAAACTTAGAATATAAGAAACGCACAGTGTAGTACATAGTATATGAGTGAGTTGCACTGAAAAACTTAGAATATAAGAAACGCACAGTGTAGTACATAGTATATGAGTGAGTTGCACTGAAAAACTTAGAATTTACTGAAAAACCCGCATTACACGAAATGCACAGTGTAGTACATAGTATATGACTGAGTTGCACTGAAAAACTTAGAATATAAGAAACGCACAGTGTAGTACATAGTATATGAGTGAGTTGCACTGAAAAACTTAGAATATAAGAAACGCACAGTGTAGTACATAGTATATGAGTGAGTTGCACTGAAAAACTTAGAATATAAGAAACGCACAGTGTAGTACATAGTATATGAGTGAGTTGCACTGAAAAACTTAGAATATAAGAAACGCACAGTGTAGTCCATAGTATATGAGTGAGTTGCACTGAAAAACTTAGAATATAAGAAACGCACAGTGTAGTACATAGTATATGAGTGAGTTGCACTGAAAAACTTAGAATATAAGAAACGCACAGTGTAGTACATAGTATATGAGTGAGTTGCACTGAAAAACTTAGAATATAAGAAACGCACAGTGTAGTACATAGTATATGAGTGAGTTGCACTGAAAATCTTAGAATATAAGAAACGCACAGTGTAGTACATAGTATATGAGTGAGTTGCACTGAAAAACTTAGAATATAAGAAACGCACAGTGTAGTACATAGTATATGAGTGAGTTGCACTGAAAAACTTAGAATATAAGAAACGCACAGTGTAGTACATAGTATATGAGTGAGTTGCACTCAAAAACTTAGAATATAAGAAACACACAGTGTAGTACATAGTATATGAGTGAGTTGCACTGAAAAACTTAGAATATAAGAAACGCACAGTGTAGTACATAGTATATGAGTGAGTTGCACTGAAAAACTTAGAATATAAGAAACGCACAGTGTAGTACATAGTATATGAGTGAGTTGCACTGAAAAACTTAGAATATAAGAAACGCACAGTGTAGTACATAGTATATGAGTGACTTGCACTGAAAAACTTAGAATATAAGAAACGCACAGTGTAGTACATAGTATATGAGTGAGTTGCACTGAACAACTTAGAATATAAGAAACGCACAGTGTAGTACATAGTATATGAGTGAGTTGCACTCAAAAACTTAGAATATAAGAAACGCACAGTGTAGTACATAGTATATGAGTGAGTTGCACTCAAAAACTTAGAATATAAGAAACGCACAGTGTAGTACATAGTATATGAGTGAGTTGCACTGAAAAACTTAGAATATAAGAAACGCACAGTGTAGTACATAGTATATGAGTGAGTTGCACTGAAAAACTTAGAATATAAGAAACGCACAGTGTAGTACATAGTATATGAGTGAGTTGCACTGAAAAACTTAGAATATAAGAAACGCACAGTGTAGTACATAGTATATGAGTGAGTTGCACTGAAAAACTTAGAATATAAGAAACGCACAGTGTAGTACATAGTATATGAGTGAGTTGCACTGAAAAACTTAGAATATAAGAAACGCACAGTGTAGTACATAGTATATGAGTGAGTTGCACTGAAAAACTTAGAATATAAGAAACGCACAGTGTAGTACATAGTATATGAGTGAGTTGCACTGAAAAACTTAGAATATAAGAAACGCACAGTGTAGTACATACTATATGAGTGAGTTGCACTGAAAAACTTAGAATATAAGAAACGCACAGTGTAGTACATAGTATATGAGTGAGTTGCACTCAAAAACTTAGAATATAAGAAACGCACAGTGTAGTACATAGTATATGAGTGAGTTGCACTGAAAAACTTAGAATATAAGAAACGCACAGTGTAGTACATAGTATATGAGTGAGTTGCACTGAAAAACTTAGAATATAAGAAACGCACAGTGTAGTACATAGTATATGAGTGAGTTGCACTGAAAAACTTAGAATATAAGAAACGCACAGTGTAGTACATAGTATATGAGTGAGTTGCACTGAAAAACTTAGAATATAAGAAACGCACAGTGTAGTACATAGTATATGAGTGAGTTGCACTGAAAAACTTAGAATATAAGAAACGCACAGTGTAGTACATAGTATATGAGTGAGTTGCACTGAAAAACTTAGAATATAAGAAACGCACAGTGTAGTACATAGTATATGAGTGAGTTGCACTGAAAAACTTAGAATATAAGAAACGCACAGTGTAGTACATAGTATATGAGTGAGTTGCACTGAAAAACTTAGAATATAAGAAACGCACAGTGTAGTACATAGTATATGAGTGAGTTGCACTGAAAAACTTAGAATATAAGAAACGCACAGTGTAGTACATAGTATATGAGTGAGTTGCACTGAAAAACTTAGAATATAAGAAACGCACAGTGTAGTACATAGTATATGAGTGAGTTGCACTGAAAAACTTAGAATATAAGAAACGCACAGTGTAGTACATAGTATATGAGTGAGTTGCACTCAAAAACTTAGAATATAAGAAACGCACAGTGTAGTACATAGTATATGAGTGAGTTGCACTCAAAAACTTAGAATATAAGAAACGCACAGTGTAGTACATAGTATATGAGTGAGTTGCACTGAAAAACTTAGAATATAAGAAACGCACAGTGTAGTACATAGTATATGAGTGAGTTGCACTGAAAAACTTAGAATATAAGAAACGCACAGTGTAGTATATAGTATATGAGTGAGTTGCACTGAAAAACTTAGAATTTACTGAAAAACCCGCATTACACGAATGCACAGTGTAGTACATAGTATATGAGTGAGTTGCACTGAAAAACTTAGAATATAAGAAACGCACAGTGTAGTACATAGTATATGAGTGAGTTGCACTGAAAAACTTAGAATATAAGAAACGCACAGTGTAGTACATAGTATATGAGTGAGTTGCACTGAAAAACTTAGAATATAAGAAACGCACAGTGTAGTACATAGTATATGATTGAGTTGCATTGAAAAACTTAGAATATAAGAAACGCACAGTGTAGTACATAGTATATGAGTGAGTTGCACTGAAAAACTTAGAATATAAGAAACGCACAGTGTAGTACATAGTATATGAGTGAGTTGCACTGAAAAACTTAGAATATAAGAAACGCACAGTGTAGTACATAGTATATGAGTGAGTTGCACTCAAAAACTTAGAATATAAGAAACGCACAGTGTAGTACATAGTATAATGAGTGAGTTGCAGTGAAAAACTTAGAATATAAGAAACGCACAGTGTAGTACATAGTATATGAGTGAGTTGCACTGAAAAACTTAGAATATAAGAAACGCACAGTGTAGTACATAGTATATGAGTGAGTTGCACTGAAAAACTTAGAATATAAGAAACGCACAGTGTAGTACATAGTATATGAGTGAGTTGCACTGAAAAACTTAGAATATAAGAAACGCACAGTGTAGTACATACTATATGAGTGAGTTGCACTGAAAAACTTAGAATATAAGAAACGCACAGTGTAGTACATACTATATGAGTGAGTTGCACTGAAAAACTTAGAATATAAGAAACGCACAGTGTAGTACATAGTATATGAGTGAGTTGCACTGAAAAACTTAGAATATAAGAAACGCACAGTGTAGTACATAGTATATGAGTGAGTTGCACTGAAAAACTTAGAATATAAGAAACGCACAGTGTAGTACATAGTATATGAGTGAGTTGCACTCAAAAACTTAGAATATAAGAAACGCACAGTGTAGTACATAGTATATGAGTGAGTTGCACTGAAAAACTTAGAATATAAGAAACGCACAGTGTAGTACATAGTATATGAGTGAGTTGCACTGAAAAACTTAGAATATAAGAAACGCACAGTGTAGTACATAGTATATGAGTGAGTTGCACTGAAAAACTTAGAATATAAGAAACGCACAGTGTAGTACATAGTATATGAGTGAGTTGCACTGAAAAACTTAGAATATAAGAAACGCACAGTGTAGTACATAGTATATGAGTGAGTTGCACTGAAAAACTTAGAATATAAGAAACGCACAGTGTAGTACATAGTATATGAGTGAGTTGCACTGAAAAACTTAGAATATAAGAAACGCACAGTGTAGTACATAGTATATGAGTGAGTTGCACTGAAAAACTTAGAATATAAGAAACGCACAGTGTAGTACATAGTATATGAGTGAGTTGCACTGAAAAACTTAGAATATAAGAAACGCACAGTGTAGTACATAGTATATGAGTGAGTTGCACTGAAAAACTTAGAATATAAGAAACGCACAGTGTAGTACATAGTATATGAGTGAGTTGCACTGAAAAACTTAGAATATAAGAAACGCACAGTGTAGTACATAGTATATGAGTGAGTTGCACTCAAAAACTTAGAATATAAGAAACGCACAGTGTAGTACATAGTATATGAGTGAGTTGCACTCAAAAACTTAGAATATAAGAAACGCACAGTGTAGTACATAGTATATGAGTGAGTTGCACTGAAAAACTTAGAATATAAGAAACGCACAGTGTAGTACATAGTATATGAGTGAGTTGCACTGAAAAACTTAGAATATAAGAAACGCACAGTGTAGTATATAGTATATGAGTGAGTTGCACTGAAAAACTTAGAATTTACTGAAAAACCCGCATTACACGAAATGCACAGTGTAGTACATAGTATATGAGTGAGTTGCACTGAAAAACTTAGAATATAAGAAACGCACAGTGTAGTACATAGTATATGAGTGAGTTGCACTGAAAAACTTAGAATATAAGAAACGCACAGTGTAGTACATAGTATATGAGTGAGTTGCACTGAAAAACTTAGAATATAAGAAACGCACAGTGTAGTACATAGTATATGAGTGAGTTGCACTGAAAAACTTAGAATATAAGAAACGCACAGTGTAGTACATAGTATATGAGTGAGTTGCACTGAAAAACTTAGAATATAAGAAACGCACAGTGTAGTACATAGTATATGAGTGAGTTGCACTCAAAAACTTAGAATATAAGAAACGCACAGTGTAGTACATAGTATATGAGTGAGTTGCACTCAAAAACTTAGAATATAAGAAACGCACAGTGTAGTACATAGTATATGAGTGAGTTGCACTGAAAAACTTAGAATATAAGAAACGCACAGTGTAGTACATAGTATATGAGTGAGTTGCACTCAAAAACTTAGAATATAAGAAACGCACAGTGTAGTATATAGTATATGAGTGAGTTGCACTGAAAAACTTAGAATTTACTGAAAAACCCGCATTACACGAAATGCACAGTGTAGTACATAGTATATGAGTGAGTTGCACTGAAAAACTTAGAATATAAGAAACGCACAGTGTAGTACATAGTATATGAGTGAGTTGCACTGAAAAACTTAGAATATAAGAAACGCACAGTGTAGTACATAGTATATGAGTGAGTTGCACTGAAAAACTTAGAATATAAGAAACGCACAGTGTAGTACATAGTATATGAGTGAGTTGCACTGAAAAACTTAGAATATAAGAAACGCACAGTGTAGTACATAGTATATGAGTGAGTTGCACTGAAAAACTTAGAATATAAGAAACGCACAGTGTAGTACATAGTATATGAGTGAGTTGCACTGAAAAACTTAGAATATAAGAAACGCACAGTGTAGTACATAGTATATGAGTGAGTTGCACTCAAAAACTTAGAATATAAGAAACGCACAGTGTAGTACATAGTATATGAGTGAGTTGCACTGAAAAACTTAGAATATAAGAAACGCACAGTGTAGTACATAGTATATGAGTGAGTTGCACTGAAAAACTTAGAATATAAGAAACGCACAGTGTAGTATATAGTATATGAGTGAGTTGCACTGAAAAACTTAGAATTTACTGAAAAACCCGCATTACACGAAATGCACAGTGTAGTACATAGTATATGAGTGAGTTGCACTGAAAAACTTAGAATATAAGAAACGCACAGTGTAGTACATAGTATATGAGTGAGTTGCACTGAAAAACTTAGAATATAAGAAACGCACAGTGTAGTACATATTATATGAGTGAGTTGCACTGAAAAACTTAGAAAATAAGAAACGCACAGTGTAGTACATAGTATATGAGTGAGTTGCACTGAAAAACTTAGAATATAAGAAACGCACAGTGTAGTACATAGTATATGAGTGAGTTGCACTGAAAAACTTAGAATATAAGAAACGCACAGTGTAGTACATAGTATATGAGTGAGTTGCACTCAAAAACTTAGAATATAAGAAACGCACAGTGTAGTACATAGTATATGAGTGAGTTGCACTGAAAAACTTAGAATATAAGAAACGCACAGTGTAGTACATAGTATATGAGTGAGTTGCACTGAAAAACTTAGAATATAAGAAACGCACAGTGTAGTACATAGTATATGAGTGAGTTGCACTGAAAAACTTAGAATATAAGAAACGCACAGTGTAGTACATAGTATATGAGTGAGTTGCACTGAAAAACTTAGAATATAAGAAACGCACAGTGTAGTACATAGTATATGAGTGAGTTGCACTGAAAAACTTAGAATATAAGAAACGCACAGTGTAGTACATAGTATATGAGTGAGTTGCACTGAAAAACTTAGAATATAAGAAACGCACAGTGTAGTACATAGTATATGAGTGAGTTGCACTGAAAAACTTAGAATATAAGAAACGCACAGTGTAGTACATAGTATATGAGTGAGTTGCACTGAAAAACTTAGAATATAAGAAACGCACAGTGTAGTACATAGTATATGAGTGAGTTGCACTGAAAAACTTAGAATATAAGAAACGCACAGTGTAGTACATAGTATATGAGTGAGTTGCACTGAAAAACTTAGAATATAAGAAACGCACAGTGTAGTACATAGTATATGAGTGAGTTGCACTCAAAAACTTAGAATATAAGAAACGCACAGTGTAGTACATAGTATATGAGTGAGTTGCACTCAAAAACTTAGAATATAAGAAACGCACAGTGTAGTACATAGTATATGAGTGAGTTGCACTGAAAAACTTAGAATATAAGAAACGCACAGTGTAGTACATAGTATATGAGTGAGTTGCACTGAAAAACTTAGAATATAAGAAACGCACAGTGTAGTATATAGTATATGAGTGAGTTGCACTGAAAAACTTAGAATTTACTGAAAAACCCGCATTACACGAAATGCACAGTGTAGTACATAGTATATGAGTGAGTTGCACTGAAAAACTTAGAATATAAGAAACGCACAGTGTAGTACATAGTATATGAGTGAGTTGCACTGAAAAACTTAGAATATAAGAAACGCACAGTGTAGTACATAGTATATGAGTGAGTTGCACTGAAAAACTTAGAATATAAGAAACGCACAGTGTAGTACATAGTATATGAGTGAGTTGCACTGAAAAACTTAGAATATAAGAAACGCACAGTGTAGTACATAGTATATGAGTGAGTTGCACTGAAAAACTTAGAATATAAGAAACGCACAGTGTAGTACATAGTATATGAGTGAGTTGCACTCAAAAACTTAGAATATAAGAAACGCACAGTGTAGTACATAGTATATGAGTGAGTTGCACTCAAAAACTTAGAATATAAGAAACGCACAGTGTAGTACATAGTATATGAGTGAGTTGCACTGAAAAACTTAGAATATAAGAAACGCACAGTGTAGTACATAGTATATGAGTGAGTTGCACTCAAAAACTTAGAATATAAGAAACGCACAGTGTAGTATATAGTATATGAGTGAGTTGCACTGAAAAACTTAGAATTTACTGAAAAACCCGCATTACACGAAATGCACAGTGTAGTACATAGTATATGAGTGAGTTGCACTGAAAAACTTAGAATATAAGAAACGCACAGTGTAGTACATAGTATATGAGTGAGTTGCACTGAAAAACTTAGAATATAAGAAACGCACAGTGTAGTACATAGTATATGAGTGAGTTGCACTGAAAAACTTAGAATATAAGAAACGCACAGTGTAGTACATAGTATATGAGTGAGTTGCACTGAAAAACTTAGAATATAAGAAACGCACAGTGTAGTACATAGTATATGAGTGAGTTGCACTGAAAAACTTAGAATATAAGAAACGCACAGTGTAGTACATAGTATATGAGTGAGTTGCACTCAAAAACTTAGAATATAAGAAACGCACAGTGTAGTACATAGTATATGAGTGAGTTGCACTGAAAAACTTAGAATATAAGAAACGCACAGTGTAGTACATAGTATATGAGTGAGTTGCACTGAAAAACTTAGAATATAAGAAACGCACAGTGTAGTATATAGTATATGAGTGAGTTGCACTGAAAAACTTAGAATTTACTGAAAACCGCATTACACGAAATGCACAGTGTAGTACATAGTATATGAGTGAGTTGCACTGAAAAACTTAGAATATAAGAAACGCACAGTGTAGTACATAGTATATGAGTGAGTTGCACTGAAAAACTTAGAATATAAGAAACGCACAGTGTAGTACATATTATATGAGTGAGTTGCACTGAAAAACTTAGAAAATAAGAAACGCACAGTGTAGTACATAGTATATGAGTGAGTTGCACTGAAAAACTTAGAATATAAGAAACGCACACTGTAGTACATAGTATATGAGTGAGTTGCACTGAAAAACTTAGAATATAAGAAACGCACAGTGTAGTACATAGTATATGAGTGAGTTGCACTCAAAAACTTAGAATATAAGAAACGCACAGTGTAGTACATAGTATATGAGTGAGTTGCACTGAAAAACTTAGAATATAAGAAACGCACAGTGTAGTACATAGTATATGAGTGAGTTGCACTGAAAAACTTAGAATATAAGAAACGCACAGTGTAGTACATAGTATATGAGTGAGTTGCACTGAAAAACTTAGAATATAAGAAACGCACAGTGTAGTACATAGTATATGAGTGAGTTGCACTGAAAAACTTAGAATATAAGAAACGCACAGTGTAGTACATAGTATATGAGTGAGTTGCACTGAAAAACTTAGAATATAAGAAACGCACAGTGTAGTACATAGTATATGAGTGAGTTGCACTGAAAAACTTAGAATATAAGAAACGCACAGTGTAGTACATAGTATATGAGTGAGTTGCACTGAAAAACTTAGAATATAAGAAACGCACAGTGTAGTACATAGTATATGAGTGAGTTGCACTCAAAAACTTAGAATATAAGAAACGCACAGTGTAGTACATAGTATATGAGTGAGTTGCACTCAAAAACTTAGAATATAAGAAACGCACAGTGTAGTACATAGTATATGAGTGAGTTGCACTGAAAAACTTAGAATATAAGAAACGCACAGTGTAGTACATAGTATATGAGTGAGTTGCACTGAAAAACTTAGAATATAAGAAACGCACAGTGTAGTACATAGTATATGAGTGAGTTGCACTGAAAACTTAGAATATAAGAAACGCACAGTGTAGTACATAGTATATGAGTGAGTTGCACTCAAAAACTTAGAATATAAGAAACGCACAGTGTAGTACATAGTATATGAGTGAGTTGCACTCAAAAACTTAGAATATAAGAAACGCACAGTGTAGTACATAGTATATGAGTGAGTTGCACTGAAAAACTTAGAATATAAGAAACGCACAGTGTAGTACATAGTATATGAGTGAGTTGCACTGAAAAACTTAGAATATAAGAAACGCACAGTGTAGTATATAGTATATGAGTGAGTTGCACTGAAAAACTTAGAATTTACCGAAAACCCGCATTACACGAAATGCACAGTGTAGTACATAGTATATGAGTGAGTTGCACTGAAAAACTTAGAATATAAGAAACGCACAGTGTAGTACATAGTATATGAGTGAGTTGCACTGAAAAACTTAGAATATAAGAAACGCACAGTGTAGTACATAGTATATGAGTGAGTTGCACTGAAAAACTTAGAATATAAGAAACGCACAGTGTAGTACATAGTATATGATTGAGTTGCATTGAAAAACTTAGAATATAAGAAACGCACAGTGTAGTACATAGTATATGAGTGAGTTGCACTGAAAAACTTAGAATATAAGAAACGCACAGTGTAGTACATAGTATATGAGTGAGTTGCACTGAAAAACTTAGAATATAAGAAACGCACAGTGTAGTACATAGTATATGAGTGAGTTGCACTCAAAAACTTAGAATATAAGAAACGCACAGTGTAGTACATAGTATATGAGTGAGTTGCACTGAAAAACTTAGAATATAAGAAACGCACAGTGTAGTACATAGTATATGAGTGAGTTGCACTGAAAAACTTAGAATATAAGAAACGCACAGTGTAGTACATAGTATATGAGTGAGTTGCACTGAAAAACTTAGAATATAAGAAACGCACAGTGTAGTATATAGTATATGAGTGAGTTGCACTGAAAAACTTAGAATTTACTGAAAAACCCGCATTACACGAAATGCACAGTGTAGTACATAGTATATGAGTGAGTTGCACTGAAAAACTTAGAATATAAGAAACGCACAGTGTAGTACATAGTATATGAGTGAGTTGCACTGAAAAACTTAGAATATAAGAAACGCACAGTGTAGTACATAGTATATGAGTGAGTTGCACTGAAAAACTTAGAATATAAGAAACGCACAGTGTAGTACATAGTATATGAGTGAGTTGCACTGAAAAACTTAGAATATAAGAAACGCACAGTGTAGTACATAGTATATGAGTGAGTTGCACTGAAAAACTTAGAATATAAGAAACGCACAGTGTAGTACATAGTATATGAGTGAGTTGCACTGAAAAACTTAGAATATAAGAAACGCACAGTGTAGTACATAGTATATGAGTGAGTTGCACTGAAAAACTTAGAATATAAGAAACGCACAGTGTAGTACATACTATATGAGTGAGTTGCACTGAAAAACTTAGAATATAAGAAACGCACAGTGTAGTACATACTATATGAGTGAGTTGCACTGAAAAACTTAGAATATAAGAAACGCACAGTGTAGTACATAGTATATGAGTGAGTTGCACTGAAAAACTTAGAATATAAGAAACGCACAGTGTAGTACATAGTATATGAGTGAGTTGCACTCAAAAACTTAGAATATAAGAAACGCACAGTGTAGTACATAGTATATGAGTGAGTTGCACTGAAAAACTTAGAATATAAGAAACGCACAGTGTAGTACATAGTATATGAGTGAGTTGCACTGAAAAACTTAGAATATAAGAAACGCACAGTGTAGTACATAGTATATGAGTGAGTTGCACTGAAAAACTTAGAATATAAGAAACGCACAGTGTAGTACATAGTATATGAGTGAGTTGCACTGAAAAACTTAGAATATAAGAAACGCACAGTGTAGTACATAGTATATGAGTGAGTTGCACTGAAAAACTTAGAATATAAGAAACGCACAGTGTAGTACATAGTATATGAGTGAGTTGCACTGAAAAACTTAGAATATAAGAAACGCACAGTGTAGTACATAGTATATGAGTGAGTTGCACTGAAAAACTTAGAATATAAGAAACGCACAGTGTAGTACATAGTATATGAGTGAGTTGCACTGAAAAACTTAGAATATAAGAAACGCACAGTGTAGTACATAGTATATGAGTGAGTTGCACTGAAAAACTTAGAATATAAGAAACGCACAGTGTAGTACATAGTATATGAGTGAGTTGCACTGAAAAACTTAGAATATAAGAAACGCACAGTGTAGTACATAGTATATGAGTGAGTTGCACTGAAAAACTTAGAATATAAGAAACGCACAGTGTAGTACATAGTATATGAGTGAGTTGCACTGAAAAACTTAGAATATAAAGAAACGCACAGTGTAGTACATAGTATATGAGTGAGTTGCACTGAAAAACTTAGAATATAAGAAACGCACAGTGTAGTACATAGTATATGAGTGAGTTGCACTGAAAAACTTAGAATATAAGAAACGCACAGTGTAGTACATAGTATATGAGTGAGTTGCACTGAAAAACTTAGAATATAAGAAACGCACAGTGTAGTACATAGTATATGAGTGAGTTGCACTGAAAAACTTAGAATATAAGAAACGCACAGTGTAGTACATAGTATATGAGTGAGTTGCACTGAAAAACTTAGAATATAAGAAACGCACAGTGTAGTACATAGTATATGAGTGAGTTGCACTGAAAAACTTAGAATATAAGAAACGCACAGTGTAGTACATAGTATATGAGTGAGTTGCACTGAAAAACTTAGAATATAAGAAACGCACAGTGTAGTACATAGTATATGAGTGAGTTGCACTGAAAAACTTAGAATATAAGAAACGCACAGTGTAGTACATAGTATATGAGTGAGTTGCACTGAAAAACTTAGAATATAAGAAACGCACAGTGTAGTACATAGTATATGAGTGAGTTGCACTGAAAAACTTAGAATTTACTGAAACCATACAAGCACAGTGTAGTACATAGTATATGAGTGAGTTGCACTGAAAAACTTAGAATATAAGAAACGCACAGTGTAGTACATAGTATATGAGTGAGTTGCACTGAAAAACTTAGAATATAAGAAACGCACAGTGTAGTACATAGTATATGAGTGAGTTGCACTGAAAAACTTAGAATATAAGAAACGCACAGTGTAGTACATAGTATATGAGTGAGTTGCACTGAAAAACTTAGAATATAAGAAACGCACAGTGTAGTACATAGTATATGAGTGAGTTGCACTGAAAAACTTAGAATATAAGAAACGCACAGTGTAGTACATAGTATATGAGTGAGTTGCACTGAAAAACTTAGAATATAAGAAACGCACAGTGTAGTACATAGTATATGAGTGAGTTGCACTGAAAAACTTAGAATATAAGAAACGCACAGTGTAGTACATAGTATATGAGTGAGTTGCACTGAAAAACTTAGAATATAAGAAACGCACAGTGTAGTACATAGTATATGAGTGAGTTGCACTGAAAAACTTAGAATATAAGAAACGCACAGTGTAGTACATAGTATATGAGTGAGTTGCACTGAAAAACTTAGAATATAAGAAACGCACAGTGTAGTACATAGTATATGAGTGAGTTGCACTGAAAAACTTAGAATATAAGAAACGCACAGTGTA
>NW_028227837.1:0-67822 GCF_978045245.1 Mus caroli | reverse complement strand
GAGAAACCCTGAAAAAGTCGAAAAATGAGAAAATCACGCAGTAGGACCAGGAATATTGTGAGAAAACGTGAAAAAGTCTAAAAATGAGAAAAATACACTGTAGGAACTGGAATATGGTGAGAAAACCTGAAAAATTCGAAAAATAAGAAACTCATACTTGTTTGATCTCCATTATGGTGAGAAACCCTGAAAAAGTCGAAAAATGAGAAAATCACACTGTAGGACCTGGAATATGTTGAGAAACACTGAAAAAGTCAAAAAATGAGAAAATCACACTGTAGTACATGGAATATGGTGAGAAACTCTGAAAAAGTCGCAAATTAGAAAATGACAGTGTAGGACCTGGAATATGTTGAGAAAACCTGAAATATTCAAAAAATGAGAAAATGACAATGTAGAACCTGGAATACGGTAAGAAACCCTGAAAAGTTAAAAAAAGAGAAAATCACACTGTAGGACCTGGAATATGGTGAGAAACCCTGAAAAAGTCAAAAAATGAGAAAATCACACTGTAGGACTTGGAATATGATGAGAAACCCTGAAAAAGTCAAAAAATGAGAAAATCACACTGTAGGACTTGGAATATGATGAGAAACCCTGAAAAAGTCGAAAAATGAGAAAATCTCACTGTAGAAGATGGAATATGGTGAGCAACCCTGAAAAAGTCAAAAATTAGAAAAATAACAATGTAGAACCTGGAATATGGTGAGAAACTCTGAAAAAGTCGAAAAATTAGAAAAATCACACTCTAGGATTGGAATATGATGAGAAACCCTGAAAAAGTCGAAAAATGAGAAAATCACACTGTAGTAGCTGGAATATGGTGAGAAACACTGAAAAAGTCTCAAAATGAGAAAATCACACAGTAGGACCTGCAATATGGTGAGAAAAACTTAAACAGTCAAAAAAGAAGAAAATCAAACTTGTAGTACCTGCAATATGGTGAGAAACCCTGAAAAATTCCAAAAATGAGAAAATCACACTGTAGGATTTAGAATATGATGAGAAACCGTGAAAAAGTCAAAAAATGAGAAAAATACACTGTAGAAGCTGGAATATGGTGAGAAACCCTGAAAAAGTCGAAAAATATGAAAATCACACTTATAGAACCTCCAATATGGTGAGAAACCCTGAAAAAGTCAAAAAATGAGAAAATCACACTGTAGGACCTGGAATATGGTGAGAAACACTGAAAAAGTCAAAAAATGAGAAAATAACACTGTAGGACTTGGAATATGATGAGAAAACCTGAAAAAGTCAAAAAATGAAAAAATCACACTGTAGTACTTGGAATATGATGAGAAACCCTGAAAAAGTCAAAAAATGAAAAAATCACACTGTAGGACTTGGAATATGATGAGAAACCCTGAAAAAGTCAAAAAATGAGAAAATCACACTGTAGGACTTGGAATATGATGAGAAACCCTGAAAAAGTCGAAAAATGAGAAAATCACACTGTAGAAGATGGAATATGGTGAGCACCACTGAAAAAGTCGAAAATTAGAAAAATAACACTGTAGAAACTGGAATATGGTAAGAAACCCTGAAAAATTCCAAAAATGAGAAAATCACACTGTAGGATTTGGATTATGATGAGAAACCGTGAAAAAGTCAAAAAATGAGAATAATACACTGTAGGAGCTCGAATATGATGAGAAACCCTGAAAAAGTCGAAAAATAAGAAAATCACACTTGTAGGACCTCCAATATAGTGAAAAACCCTGAAAAAGTCGAAAAATGAGAAAATCACACTGTAGGACCTGGAATATGTTGAGAAACACTGAAAAAGTCAAAAAATGAGAAAATCACACTGTAGTACATGGAATATGGTGAGAAACTCTGAAAAAGTCGCAAATTAGAAAATGACAGTGTAGGACCTGGAATATGTTGAGAAAACCTGAAACATTCAAAAAATGAGAAAATGACAATGTAGAACCTGGAATACGGTAAGAAACCCTGAAAAGTTAAAAAAAAGAGAAAATCACACTGTAGGACCTGGAATATGGTGAGAAACCCTGAAAAAGTCAAAAAATGAGAAAATCACACTGTAGGACTTGGAATATGATGAGAAACCCTGAAAAGTCAAAAAATGAGAAAATCACACTGTAGGACTTGGAATATGATGAGAAACCAGGAAAAAGTCGAAAAATGAGAAAATCTCACTGTAGAAGATGAAATATGGTGAGCAACCCTGAAAAAGTCAAAAATTAGAAAAATAACAATGTAGAACCTGGAATATGTTGAGAAACTCTGAAAAAGTCGAAAAATTAGAAAAATCACACTCTAGGATTGGAATATGATGAGAAACCCTGAAAAAGTCGAAAAATGAGAAAATCACACTGTAGTAGCTGGAATATGGTGAGAAACACTGAAAAAGTCTCAAAATGAGAAAATCACACAGTAGGACCTGCAATATGGTGAGAAAAACTTAAACAGTCAAAAAAGAAGAAAATCAAACTTGTAGTACCTGCAATATGGTGAGAAACCCTGAAAAATTCCAAAAATGAGAAAATCACACTGTAGGATTTAGAATATGATGAGAAACCGTGAAAAAGTCAAAAAATGAGAAAAATACACTGTAGAAGCTGGAATATGGTGAGAAACCCTGAAAAAGTCGAAAAATATGAAAATCACACTTATAGAACCTCCAATATGGTGAGAAACCCTGAAAAAGTCAAAAAATGAGAAAATCACACTGTAGGACCTGGAATATGGTGAGAAACACTGAAAAAGTCAAAAAATGAGAAAATAACACTGTAGGACTTGGAATATGATGAGAAAACCTGAAAAAGTCAAAAAATGAAAAAATCACACTGTAGTACTTGGAATATGATGAGAAACCCTGAAAAAGTCAAAAAATGAAAAAATCACACTGTAGGACTTGGAATATGATGAGAAACCCTGAAAAAGTCAAAAAATGAGAAAATCACACTGTAGGACTTGGAATATGATGAGAAACCCTGAAAAAGTCGAAAAATGAGAAAATCACACTGTAGAAGATGGAATATGGTGAGCACCACTGAAAAAATTGAAATTAGAAAAATAACACTGTAGAAACTGGAATATGGTAAGAAACCCTGAAAAATTCAAAAATGAAAAAATCACACTGTAGGATTTGGATTATGATGAGAAACCGTGAAAAAGTCAAAAAATGAGAATAATACACTGTAGGAGCTCGAATATGATGAGAAACCCTGAAAAAGTCGAAAAATAAGAAAATCACACTTGTAGGACCTCCAATATAGTGAAAAACCCTGAAAAAGTCGAAAAATGAGAAAATCACAGTGTAGGACCTGGAATATGGTGAGAAACCCTGAAAAAGTCGAAAAATGAGAAAATCACGCAGTAGGTCCTGGAATATGGTGAGAAACACTGAAAAAGTCTAAAATAAAAAAATTACACTGTAGTACCTGGAATATGGTGACAAACCCTGAAAAAGTCTTAAAATGAGAAAATCACACTGTAGGACATGGAATATGGTGAGAAACCTTGAAAAAGTCAAAAAATGAGAAACATCACACTGTAGTAAAAGGAATATGGTGATATAATCTGAAAAAGTCGAAAAATTAGAAAAATCACACTCTAGGACTTGGAATATGATGAGAAACCTTGAAAAAGTCAAAAATGAGAAACAACACTGTAGTAAAAGGAGTATGGTGATATAATCTGAAAAAGTCGAAAAATTAGAAAAATCACAGTCTAGGACTTGGAATATGATGAGAAACCCTGAAAAAGTCAAAAAATGAGAAAATCACACTGTAGGACTTGGAATATGATGAGAAACACAGAAAAAGTAAAAATATGAGAAAATCACACAGTAGGATCTGGAATATGGTGAGAAACACTGAAAAAGTCAAAAAATGAGAAAATCACACTGTAGTACATGGAATATGGTGAGAAACTCTGAAAAAGTCGCAAATTAGAAAATGACAGTGTAGGACCTGGAATATGTTGAGAAAACCTGATATATTCAAAAAATGAGAAAATGACAATGTAGAACCTGGAATACGGTAAGAAACCCTGAAAAGTTAAAAAAAGAGAAAATCACACTGTAGGACCTAGAATATGGTGAAAAACCCTGAAAAAGTCAAAAAATGAGAAAATCACACTGTAGGACTTGGAATATGATGAGAAACCCTGAAAAGTCAAAAAATGAGAAAATCACACTGTAGGACTTGGAATATGATGAGAAACCCTGAAAAAGTCGAAAAATGAGAAAATCTCACTGTAGAAGATGGAATATGGTGAGCAACCCTGAAAAAGTCAAAAATTAGAAAAATAACAATGTAGAACCTGGAATATGGTGAGAAACTCTGAAAAAGTCGAAAAATTAGAAAAATCACACTCTAGGATTGGAATATGATGAGAAACCCTGAAAAAGTCGAAAAATGAGAAAATCACACTGTAGTAGCTGGAATATGGTGAGAAACACTGAAAAAGTCTCAAAATGAGAAAATCACACAGTAGGACCTGCAATATGGTGAGAAAAACTTAAACAGTCAAAAAAGAAGAAAATCAAACTTGTAGTACCTGCAATATGGTGAGAAACCCTGAAAAATTCCAAAAATGAGAAAATCACACTGTAGGATTTAGAATATGATGAGAAACCGTGAAAAAGTCAAAAAATGAGAAAAATACACTGTAGAAGCTGGAATATGGTGAGAAACCCTGAAAAAGTCGAAAAATATGAAAATCACACTTATAGAACCTCCAATATGGTGAGAAACCCTGAAAAAGTCAAAAAATGAGAAAATCACACTGTAGGACCTGGAATATGGTGAGAAACACTGAAAAAGTCAAAAAATGAGAAAATAACACTGTAGGACTTGGAATATGATGAGAAAACCTGAAAAAGTCAAAAAATGAAAAAATCACACTGTAGTACTTGGAATATGATGAGAAACCCTGAAAAAGTCAAAAAATGAAAAAATCACACTGTAGGACTTGGAATATGATGAGAAACCCTGAAAAAGTCAAAAAATGAGAAAATCACACTGTAGGACTTGGAATATGATGAGAAACCCTGAAAAAGTCGAAAAATGAGAAAATCACACTGTAGAAGATGGAATATGGTGAGCACCACTGAAAAAATTGGAAATTAGAAAAATAACACTGTAGAAACTGGAATATGGTAAGAAACCCTGAAAAATTCAAAAATGAAAAAATCACACTGTAGGATTTGGATTATGATGAGAAACCGTGAAAAAGTCAAAAAATGAGAATAATACACTGTAGGAGCTCGAATATGATGAGAAACCCTGAAAAAGTCGAAAAATAAGAAAATCACACTTGTAGGACCTCCAATATAGTGAAAAACCCTGAAAAAGTCGAAAAATGAGAAAATCACAGTGTAGGACCTGGAATATGGTGAGAAACCCTGAAAAAGTCGAAAAATGAGAAAATCACGCAGTAGGTCCTGGAATATGGTGAGAAACACTGAAAAAGTCTAAAATAAAAAAATTACACTGTAGTACCTGGAATATGGTGACAAACCCTGAAAAAGTCTTAAAATGAGAAAATCACACTGTAGGACATGGAATATGGTGAGAAACCTTGAAAAAGTCAAAAAATGAGAAACATCACACTGTAGTAAAAGGAATATGGTGATATAATCTGAAAAAGTCGAAAAATTAGAAAAATCACACTCTAGGACTTGGAATATGATGAGAAACCTTGAAAAAGTCAAAAAATGAGAAACAACACTGTAGTAAAAGGAGTATGGTGATATAATCTGAAAAAGTCGAAAAATTAGAAAAATCACAGTCTAGGACTTGGAATATGATGAGAAACCCTGAAAAAGTCAAAAAATGAGAAAATCACACTGTAGGACTTGGAATATGATGAGAAACACAGAAAAAGTAAAAATATGAGAAAATCACACAGTAGGATCTGGAATATGGTGAGAAACACTGAAAAAGTCAAAAAATGAGAAAATCACACTGTAGTACATGGAATATGGTGAGAAACTCTGAAAAAGTCGCAAATTAGAAAATGACAGTGTAGGACCTGGAATATGTTGAGAAAACCTGATATATTCAAAAAATGAGAAAATGACAATGTAGAACCTGGAATACGGTAAGAAACCCTGAAAAGTTAAAAAAAGAGAAAATCACACTGTAGGACCTAGAATATGGTGAAAAACCCTGAAAAAGTCAAAAAATGAGAAAATCACACTGTAGGACTTGGAATATGATGAGAAACCCTGAAAAGTCAAAAAATGAGAAAATCACACTGTAGGACTTGGAATATGATGAGAAACCCTGAAAAAGTCGAAAAATGAGAAAATCTCACTGTAGAAGATGGAATATGGTGAGCAACCCTGAAAAAGTCAAAAATTAGAAAAATAACAATGTAGAACCTGGAATATGGTGAGAAACTCTGAAAAAGTCGAAAAATTAGAAAAATCACACTCTAGGATTGGAATATGATGAGAAACCCTGAAAAAGTCGAAAAATGAGAAAATCACACTGTAGTAGCTGGAATATGGTGAGAAACACTGAAAAAGTCTCAAAATGAGAAAATCACACAGTAGGACCTGCAATATGGTGAGAAAAACTTAAACAGTCAAAAAAGAAGAAAATCAAACTTGTAGTACCTGCAATATGGTGAGAAACCCTGAAAAATTCCAAAAATGAGAAAATCACACTGTAGGATTTAGAATATGATGAGAAACCGTGAAAAAGTCAAAAAATGAGAAAAATACACTGTAGAAGCTGGAATATGGTGAGAAACCCTGAAAAAGTCGAAAAATATGAAAATCACACTTATAGAACCTCCAATATGGTGAGAAACCCTGAAAAAGTCAAAAAATGAGAAAATCACACTGTAGGACCTGGAATATGGTGAGAAACACTGAAAAAGTCAAAAAATGAGAAAATAACACTGTAGGACTTGGAATATGATGAGAAAACCTGAAAAAGTCAAAAAATGAAAAAATCACACTGTAGTACTTGGAATATGATGAGAAACCCTGAAAAAGTCAAAAAATGAAAAAATCACACTGTAGGACTTGGAATATGATGAGAAACCCTGAAAAAGTCAAAAAATGAGAAAATCACACTGTAGGACTTGGAATATGATGAGAAACCCTGAAAAAGTCGAAAAATGAGAAAATCACACTGTAGAAGATGGAATATGGTGAGCACCACTGAAAAAGTCGAAAATTAGAAAAATAACACTGTAGAAACTGGAATATGGTAAGAAACCCTGAAAAATTCCAAAAATGAGAAAATCACACTGTAGGATTTGGATTATGATGAGAAACAGTGAAAAAGTCAAAAAATGAGAATAATACACTGTAGGAGCTCGAATATGATGAGAAACCCCGAAAATGTCGAAAAATAAGAAAATCACACTTGTAGGACCTCCAATATAGTGAAAAACCCTGAAAAAGTCGAAAAATGAGAAAATCACAGTGTAGGACCTGGAATATGGTGAGAAACCCTGAAAAAGTCGAAAAATGAGAAAATCACGCAGTAGGTCCTGGAATATGGTGAGAAACACTGAAAAAGTCTAAAAAAAAAAATTACACTGTAGTACCTGGAATATGGTGACAAACCCTGAAAAAGTCTTAAAATGAGAAAATCACACTGTAGGACATGGAATATGGTGAGAAACCTTGAAAAAGTCAAAAAATGAGAAACATCACACTGTAGTAAAAGGAATATGGTGATATAATCTGAAAAAGTCGAAAAATTAGAAAAATCACACTCTAGGACTTGGAATATGATGAGAAACCTTGAAAAAGTCAAAAAATGAGAAACAACACTGTAGTAAAAGGAATATGGTGATATAATCTGAAAAAGTCGAAAAATTAGAAAAATCACAGTCTAGGACTTGGAATATGATGAGAAACCCTGAAAAAGTCAAAAAATGAGAAAATCACACTGTAGGACTTGGAATATGATGAGAAACACAGAAAAAGTAAAAATATGAGAAAATCACACAGTAGGATCTGGAATATGGTGAGAAACCCTGAAAAAGCACAACCCTCTTCCGGTCAGAAAAGCACCAGGGCAGCTGGGGGCGCAGGGTCGGCTGACACTCGCCAGCTACCCACAACACCCGCCACAGGATCTTAAGACTTCTGGTGAGTGGAGCACAGCTTCTGCTCCAACCCAAGTGCTCGGGACCTGAGACTGCATTAGTTAGGGAAGCAGAAACCGGCCTGAGTAGGGCCACAGGCCTCATCCGGCCGGATCAGCGCTGGGGTAGCGGGAGCGCAGGGTTGCCTGACACCCGCCAGCTACCCACGACCCCCGCCGCAGGATTTTGGGACTCTGGTGAGTGGAACACAGCTTCTGCTCCAATCTTTAAACAGTGACAACGATAACAACTATCCCCAGAGATTACCAGATGGCGAAAGGTAAACGTAATAATCTTACTAACAGAAACCAAGACCACTCACCATCATCAGAACCCAGCACCCCCACTTTGCCCAGTCCAGGGCACCCCAACACACCGGAAAAGCTAGACACGGATTTAAAAGCATATCTCCTGATGATGATAGAGGACTTCAAGAAGGACTTTAATAACACACTTAAAGAAATGCAGGAGAACACTGCTAAACAGGCAGAAGACAATAAAGAGGAAGCACAAAAATCCCTTAAAGAATTGCAGGAGAACACTGCTAAAGAGTTACAAATCCTTAAAGAAAAACAGGATAACATAATCAAACAGGTAGAAGTCCTTACAGAAAAACAGGAAAACACATCCAAACAGATGATGGAAATGAACAAAACCATACTAGAACTAAAAAGGGAAGTAGACACAATAAAGAAAACCCAAAATGAGGCAACACTGGAGATAGAAACCCTAGGAAAGAAATCTGGAACCATAGATACGAGCATCAGCAACAGAATACAAGAGATGGAAGAGAGAATCTCAGGTGCAGAAGATTCCATAGAGAACATCGGCACAACAATCAAGGAAAATGTAAAATGCAAAAAGATCCTAACTCAAAACATCCAAGAAATACAGGACACAATGAGAAGACCAAACCTACGGATAATAGGAGTGGATGAGAATGAAGATTTTCAACTCAAAGGACCAGCAAACATCTTCAACAAAATTATAGAAGAAAACTTCCCAAATCTAAAGAAAGAGATGCCCATGAACATACAAGAAGCCTCAGAACTCCAAATAGACTGGACCAGAAAAGAAATACCTCCCGACACATTATAATCAGAACAACAAATGCTCTAAATAAAGAGAATACTAAAAGCAGTAAGAGAAAAAGGCCAAGTAACATATAAAGGCAAGCCTATCAGAATTACACCAGATTTTTCACCAGAGACTATGAAAGCCAGAAGATCCTGGACGGATGTTATACAGACACTAAAAGAACACAAATTCCAGCCCAGGCTACTATACCCAGCCAAACTCTCAATTAACATAGATGGAGAAACCAAAGTATTCCACGACAAAACCAAATTCACACATTATCTCTCCACGAATCCAGCCCTTCAAAGGATAACAACAGAAAAAAACCAATACAAGGACAGGAACCACGCCCTAGAAACAACAAGAAGGTAATCCCTCAACAAACCTAAAAGAAGACAGCCACAAGAACAAAATGCCAACTTTAACAACAATAATAACAGGAAACAACAATTACTTTTCCTTAATATCTCTTAATATCAATGGACTCAACTCCCCGATAAAAAGACATAGACTAACAAACTGGCTACACAAACAAGACCCAACATTTTGCTGCTTACAGGAAACTCATCTCAGAGAAAAGGATAGACACTACCTCAGAATGAAAGGCTGGAAAACAATTTTCCAAGCAAATGGCATGAAGAAACAAGATGGAGTAGCCATTCTAATATCAGATAAGATTGACTTCCAACCCAAAGTCATTAAAAAAGACAGGGAGGGACACTTCATACTCATCAAAGGTAAAATCCTCCAAGAGGAACTATCAATCCTGAATATCTATGCTCCAAATACAAAGGCAGCCACATTCATTAAAGAAACTTTAGTAAATCTCAAAGCACACATTGCACCTCATACAATAATGGTGGGAGACTTCAACACACCACTTTCACCAATGGACAGATCATGGAAACAGAAACTAAACAGGGACACAGTGAAACTAAGAGAAATTATGAATCAAATGGATCTGGCAGATATCTACAGAACATTCTATCCTAAAACAAAAGGATATACCTTCTTCTCAGCACCTCATGGTACCTTCTCCAAAATTGACCACATAATTGGTCACAAAGCAGGCCTCAACAGATACAAAAATATTAAAATTGTCACATGCATCCTATCAGATCACCATGGACTAAGGCTGATCTTCAATAACAAAATAAATAATAGAAAGCCAACCTTCACGTGGAAACTGAACAACACTCTTCTCAATGATACCTTGGTCAAGGAAGGAATAAAGAAAGAAATTAAGGACTTTTTAGAGTTCAATGAAAATGAAGCCACAACATACCCAAACTTATGGGACGCAATGAAAGCATTTCTAAGAGGAAAACTCATTGCTCTGAGTGCCTCCAAAAGGAAACTAGAGAGAGCACACATTAGCAGCTTGACAACACACCTAAAAGCACTAGAACAAAAGGAAGCAAATTCACCCAAGAGGAGTAGACGGCAGGAAATAATCAAACTCAGGGGTGAAATCAACCAAGTGGAAACAAGAAAAACTATTCAAAGAATCAACCAATCAAGGAGCTGGTTCTTTGAGAAAATCAACAAGATAGATAAACCCTTAGCCAGACTCACTAGAGGGCACAGGGAAGCATCCTAATTAACAAAATCAGAAATGAAAAAGGAGACATAACAACAGATCCTGAAGACATCCAAAACACCATCAGATCCTTCTACCAAAGGCTATACTCAACAAAACTGGAGAACCTGGATGAAATGGAGAAGTTCCTAGACAGATACCAGGTACCAAAGTTGAATCAAGATCAGGTTAATGATCTAAACAGCCCTATATCCCCCAAAGAAATAGAAGCAGTCATTAATAGTCTCCCAACTAAAAAAAGCCCAGGACCAGATGGGTTTAGTGCAGAGTTCTATCAGACCTTCAAAGAAGATCTAATCCCAGTTCTTCACAAACTATTCCACAAAATAGAAACAGAAGGTACTCTACCCAACTCATTCTATGAAGCCACAATTACTCTGATACCTAAACCACAAAAAGACCCAACAAAGATAGAAAACTTCAGACCAATATCCCTTATGAATATTGATGCAAAAATCCTCAATAAAGTTCTTGCTAACCGAATCCAAGAACACATCAAAACAATCATCCATCCTGACCAAGTAGGTTTCATCCCAGGGATGCAGGGATGGTTCAATATACGGAAATCCATCAACGTAATCCAGTATATAAACAAACTCAAAGACAAAAACCACATGGTCATCTCGTTAGATGCGGAAAAAGCATTTGACAAGATCCAACACCCATTCATGATAAAAGTCTTGGAAAGATCAGGAATTCAAAGCCCATACCTAAACATGATAAAAGCAATCTACAGCAAACCAGTAGCCAACATCAAAGTAAATGGTGAGAAGCTTGAAGCAATCCCTCTAAAATCAGGGACTAGACAAGGCTGTCCACTTTCTCCATACCTATTCAACATTGTACTTGAAGTCCTAGCCAGGGCAATTCGACAACAAAAGGAGATCAAAGGGATACAAATTGGAAAAGATGAAGTCAAAATATCACTCTTTGCAGATGATATGATAGTATATATAAGTGACCCTAAAAATTCCACCAGAGAACTCCTAAGCCTGATAAACAGCTTCGGTGAAGTAGCTGGATATAAAATTAACTCAAACAAATCAATGGCCTTTCTCTACACAAAGAATAAACAGGCTGAGAAAGAAATTAGGGAAACAACACCCTTCTCAATAGTCACAAATAATATAAAATATCTTGGCGTGACTCTAACTAAGGAAGTGAAAGATCTGTATAATAAAAACTTCAAGTCTCTGAAGAAAGAAATTATAGAAGATCTCAGAAGATGGAAAGATCTCCCATGCTCATGGATTGGCAGGATCAACATTGTAAAAATGGCTATCTTGCCAAAAGCAATCTACAGATTCAATGCAATCCCCATCAAAATTCCAAATCAATTCTTCAACGAATTAGAAAGTGCAATCTGCAAATTCATCTGGAATAACAAAAAACCTAGGATAGCAAAAACTCTTCTCAAGGATAAAAGAACCTCTGGTGGAATCACCATGCCGGACCTAAAGCTCTACTACAGAGCAATTGTGATAAAAACTGCATGGTACTGGTATAGTGACAGACAAATAGACCAATGGAATAGAATTGAAGACCCAGAAATGAACCCACACACCTATGGTCACTTGATCTTCGACAAGGGAGCTAAAACCATCCAGTGGAAGAAAGACAGCATTTTCAACAAATGGTGCTGGCACAACTGGTTGTTAACATGTAGAAGAATGCGAATCGATCCATTCCTATCTCCTTGTACTAAGGTCAAGTCTAAGTGGATCAAGGAACTTCACATAAAACCAGAGACACTGAAACTTATAGAGGAGAAAGTGGGGAAAAGCCTTGAAGATATGGGCACAGGGGAAAAATTCCTGAATAGAACAGTAATGGCTTGTGCTGTAAGATCGAGAATTGACAAGTGGGACCTCATGAAACTACAAAGCTTCTGCAAGGCTAAAGACACCATCAATAAGACAAAAAAACCACCAACAGATTGGGAAAGGATCTTCACCTATCCTAAATCAGATAAGGGACTAATATCCAATATATATATAAAGAACTCAAGAAGGTGGACTCCAGAAAGTCAAATAACCCCATTAAAAAATGGGGCTCAGAACTGAACAAAGAATTCTCACCTGAGGAATACCGAATGGCAGAGAAACACCTGAAAAACTGTTCAACATCCTTAATCATCAGGGAAATGCAAATCAAAACAACCCTGAGATTCCACCTCACACCAGTCAGAATGGCTAAGATCAAAAATTCAGGTGACAGCAGATGCTGGCAAGGATGTGGAGAAAGAGGAACACTCCTCCATTGTTGGTGGGATTGCAAGCTTGTACAACCACTCTGGAAATCAGTCTGGCGGTTCCTCAGAAAATTGGACATAGTACTAGCGGAGGATCCAGCAATACCTCTCCTGGGCATATATCCAGAAGATGTCCCAACCGGTAAAAAGGACACATGCTCCACTATGTTCATAGCAGCCCTCTTTATAATAGCCAGAAGCTGGAAAGAAACCAGATGTCCCTCAACAGAGGAATGGATACAGAAATTATGGTACATTTACACAATGGAGTACTACTCAGCTATTAAAAAGAATGAATTTATGAAATTCCTAGCCAAATGGAAGGACCTGGAGGGCATCATCTTGAGTGAAGTAACACAATCACAAAATAACTCACACAATATGTATTCACTGATAAGTGGATATTAGCCCAAAACTTAGGATACCCAAGATATAAGATACAATTTGATAAACGCATGAAACTCAAGAAGAATGAAGACCAAAGTGTGGACACTGTGCACCTTCTTAGAATTGGGAACAAAACACCCAGGGAAGGAGTTACAGAGACAAAGTTCGTAGCTGTGATGAAAGGATGGACCATTTAGAGACTGCCATATCCAGGGATCCATCCCATAATCAGCTTCTAAACGCTGACACCATTGCATACACTAGCAAGATTTTGCTGAAAGGACCCAAATATAGCTGTCTCTTGTGAGACGATGCCGGGGCCTAGCAAACACAGGAGTGGATGTTCACAGTCAGCTATTGGATGTATCACAGGGCTCCCAATGGAGAAGCTAGAGAAAGTACCCAAGGAGCTAAAGGGATCTGCAACCCTATTGTTGGAACAACATGATGTACTAACCAGAACCCCGGAGCTCTTGTCTCTAGCTGCATATGTATCGAAAGATGTCCTAGTCGGCCATCAATGGAAAGAGAGGCCCATTGGACTTGCAAATATTATATGCCCCAATATAGGGGAATGCCAGGGCCAAAAGAATGGGAATGGGTGGGTAGGGAAGTGGGGGGCGCTATGGGGGACTTTTGGGATAGCATTGGAAATGTAATTGAGGAAAATATGTAATAAAAATATTAAAAATCAAAAAAAAAAAAAGAAACCCTGAAAAAGTCTTAAAAAGAGAAAATCACACAGTAGGACCTGCAATATGTTGAGAAACACTGAAAAATCTTATAATGAGAAAATCACACTGTAGGACCTGGAATATGGTAACTCTGAAAAAGTCGAAAAATGAGAAATTCAGACTTGTAGGACCTGCAATATGGTGAGAAACACTGAAAAAGTCAAAACATGAGAAAATTACACTGTAGGACCTAGAATATGTTGAGAAACAATTTAAAAGTCGAAAAAAGAGAAAATCACCCTCTAGGACATGGAATATGATGAGAAAACCTGAAAAAGTCAAAAAATGAGAAAATAACACTGTAGTACCTTGAATATGGTGAGAAAACACTGAAAAAGTCTAAAAATGAGAAAAACACACAGTAGGACCTGGAATATGGTGAGAAACCCTGAAGCAGTCGAAAAATAAGGAAAATCAAATTTGTCATATCTGCAATATGGTGAGAAACCCTGAAGTGTCAAAAAAATGAGAAAAATACACTGAAGGAGCTAGAATATGGTGAGAAACCCTGAAAAAGTCAAAAAATAAGAAATTCACACTTGTAGGACCTGCAATAGTGTGAGAAATTCTGAAAAAGTCAAAAAATGAGAAAATCACACTGTAGGACTTGGAATATGGTGAGAAACCTGAAAAAGTCGAAAAATGAGAAAATCACGCAGTAGGACCAGGAATATTGTGAGAAAACGTGAAAAAGTCTAAAAATGAGAAAATACACCGTAGGGAGCTGGAATATGGTGAGAAAACCTGAAAAAGTCGAAAAATAAGAAACTCACACTTGTTTGACCTCCATTATGGTGAGAAACCCTGAAAAAGTCGAAAATGAGAAAATCACACTGTAGGACCTGGAATATGGTGAGAAACCCTGAAAAAAGTCAAAAAATGAGAAAATCACACTATAGAACTTGGAATATGATGAAAACCCTGAAAAAGTCGAAAATGAGAAATCACACTGTAGAAGATGGAATATGGTGAGCAACCGTGAAAAAGTCAATATTAGAAAAATCACACTCTAGGACTTGGAATATGATGAGGAACCCTGAAAAAGTCGAAAAATGAGAAAATCACACTGTAGTAGCTGGAATATGGTGAGAAACACTGAAAAAGTCTCAAAATGAGAAAATCACACAGTAGGACCTGCAATATGGTGATAAACACTTAAACAGTCAAAAAATAAGAAAATCAAACTTGTAGTACCTGCAATATGGTGAGAAACCCTGAAAATTTCCAAAATGCGAAAATCACACTGTAGGATTTAGAATATGATGAGTAACCGTTAAAAAGTCAAAAAATGAGAAAAATACACTGTAGAAGCTGGAATGTGTTGAGAAACCCTGAAAAAAGTTTTAAAACGAGAAAATCACACTGTAGGACTTGCAATAAGATGAGAAACCCTGAAAAAGTCGAAAATGAGAAAATCACACTGTAGTACCTGGAATATGTTGAGAAACCCTGAAAAGTCTTAAAACGAGAAAATCACACTGTAGGACCTGGAATATGGTGAGAAACTCTGAAATAGTCGAAAAAAGAGAAAATCACACTCTAGGACTTGGAATATGATGATATACCATGAAAAAGTTCAAAAAAAAATGAGAAAATCACACTGTAGTACCTGGAATATGGTGAGAAACCCTTAAAAAGTCTAAAAATGAGAAAATCAAACAGTAGGACCTGGAATATGGTGAGAAACCCTGAAAGATCGAAAAATAAGAAAATAAAACTTGTAGTACCTGCAAAATGGTGAGGAAACCCTAAAAAAGTCAAAAAAAGGAGAAAATCAAAATATAGGACTTGGAATAAGATGAGAAACCGTGAAAAAGACAAAAAATGACAGAAATACACTGTAGGAGCTGAAATATGGTGAGCAACCCTGAAAAATTCAAAAAATGAGAAAAATCACAATGTAGAACCTGCAATATGGTGAGAAACCCTGAAAAATTCCAAAAAATGAGAAAATCACACTGTAGGATTTGGAATAAGATGAGAAACCGTGAAAAAATCAAAAAATGAGAATAATACACTGTAGGAGCTGGAATATGTTGAGAAACCCTGAAAAAGTCAAAAAATAAAAAAATCACACTTGTAGGACCTCCAATATGGTGAAAAACCCTGAAAAAGTCGAAAAATGAGAAAATTACAGTGTAGGACATGGAATATGGTTAGAAACCCTGAAAAAGTCAAAAATGAGAAAATCACGCAGTAGGTCCAGGAATTTGGTGAGAAGCACTGAAAAAGTCTAAAATAAGAAAATCACACTGTAGTACCTGGAATATGGTGACAAACCCTGAAAATGTCAAAAAAATGAGAAAATCACACTGTAGGACTTGGAATATGGTGAGAAACCCTGAAAAAAGTCGAAAAATGAGAACATCAGGCAGTAGGACCTGGAATATGGTGAGAAACACTGAAAAATCTTGAAATGAAAAAATCACACTGTAGGACCTGGAATATGGTGAGTAACTCTGAAAAAGTCGAAAAATTAGAAATTCACACTTGTAGGACCTGCAATATGGTGAGAAACACTGAAAAAGTCAAAAAATGAGAAAATTACACTGGTGGACCTGGAATATGTTGAGAAACCCTTTAAAAGTCGAAAAAGAGAAAATCACCCTGTAGGACTTGGAATAAGATGAGAAAACCTGAAAAAGTCAAAAAATGAGAAAATAACACTGTAGTACCTTGAATATGGTGAGTAAACACTGAAAAAGTCTAAAAATGAGAAAAATCACACAGTAGGGACCTGGAATATGGTGAGAAACCCTGAAAAAGTCGAAAAATAAGAAAATCAAATTTGTCTTATCTGCAATATGGTGAGAAACCCTGAAAAAGTCAAAAAATAAGAAATTCACACTTGTAGGACCTGCAATATGGTGAGAAACCCTGAAAAAGTCGAAAAATGAGAAAATCACACTGTATGACTTGGAATAAGATGAGACACCATGAAAAAGTCAAAAAATGAGAAAATCACACTGTAGGACTTGGAATAAGATGAGAAACCCTGAAAAAGTTGAAAAATGAGAAAAATCATACTGTAGAAGATGGAATATGTTGAGCCAATCCTGAAAAAGTCAAAAAATGAGAAAAATCACACTGTGGAACCTGGAATATGGTGAGAAACTCTGAAAAAGGCGAAAAATTAGAAAAATCACTCTCTAGGACTTGGAATATGATGAGAAACCCTGAAAAAGTCGAAAAATGAGAAAATCACACTGTAGTAGCTGGAATATGGTGATAAACACTGAAAAAGTCTCAAAATGAGAAAATCACACAGTAGGACCTGCAATATGGTAAGAAACACTGAAACAGTCAAAAAATAAGAAAATCAAACTTGTAGTACCTGCAATATGTTGAGAAACCTGAAAAATTCCAAAAATGAGAAAATCACACTGTAGGATTGGAATATGGTGACAAACCCTGAAAAAGCCTTTAAATGAGAAAATCACACTGTAGGACATTGAATATGGTGAGAAACCTTGAAAAAGTCAAAAAATGAGAAACAACACTGTAGTAAAAGGAATATGGTGATATAATCTGAAAAAGTCGAAAAATTAGAAAAATCACAGTCTAGGACTTGGAATATGATAAGAAACCCTGAAAAGGTCAAAAAATGAGAAAATCACACTGTAGGACCTGGAATATGGTGAGTAACTCTGAAAAAGTCGAAAAAAAAGAAATTCACACTTGTAGGACCTGCAATATGGTGAGAAACACTGAAAAAGTCAAAACATGAGAAAATTACACTGTAGGACCTGGAATATGTTGAGAAACACTTTAAAAGTCGAAAAAAAGAGAAATCACCCTCTAGGACATGGAATATGATGAGAAAACCTGAAAATGTCAAAAAATGAGAAAATAACACTGTAGTACCTTGAATATGGTGAGAAAAACACTGAAAAAGTCTAAAAATGAGAAAATCACACAGTAGGACCTGGAATATGGTGAGAAACCCTGAAGCAGTCGAAAAATAAGAAAATCAAATTTGTCATATCTGCAATATGGTGAGAAACCCTGAAAAAGTCAAAAAATGAGAAAAATACACTGAAGGAGCTGGAATATGGTGAGAAACCCTGAAAAAGTCAAAAAATAAGAAATTCACACTTGTAGGACCTGCAATAGGGTGAGAAATTCTGAAAAAGTCGAAAAATGAGAAAATCACACTGTAGGACTTGGAATATGGTGAGAAACCCTGAAAAAGTCGAAAAATGAGAAAATCACGCAGTAGGACTTGGAATATTGTGAGAAAACGTGAAAAAGTCTAAAAATGAGAAAAATACACTGTAGGAGCTGGAATATGGTGAGAAAACCTGAAAAAGTCGAAAAATAAGAAACTCACACTTGTTTGACCTTCATTATGGTGAGAAACCCTGAAAAAGTTGAAAAATGAGAAAATCACACTATAGAACATGGAATATGATGAAAAACCCTGAAAAAGTCGAAAAATGAGAAAATCACACTGTAGAAGATGGAATATGGTGAGCAACCGTGAAAAAGTCAATAATTAGAAAAATCACACTATAGGACTTGGAATATGATGAGGAACCCTGAAAAATTCGAAAAATGAAAAAATCACACTGTAGTACCTGGAATGTGTTGAGAAACCCTGAAAAAGTCTTAAAATGAGAAAATCACACTGTAGGACCTGGAATATGGTGAGAAACTCTGAAAGAGTCGAAAAAAGAGAAAATCACACTCTAGGACTTGGAATATGATGATATACCCTGAAAATGTCAAAAAAAATGAGAAAATCACACTGTAGTACCTTGAATATGGTGAGTAAACACTGAAAAAGTCTAAAAATGAGAAAATCACACAGTAGGACCTGCAATATGGTGAGAAACACTGAAAAAGGTCAAAAAATGAGAAAATCACACTATAGGATTTGGAATATGATGAGAAACCGTGAAAAATCAAAAAAAATGAGTATAATACACTGTAGGAGCTGGAATATGATGAGAAACCCTGAAAAAGTCGAAAAATAAGAAAATCACACTTGTAGGACCTCCAATAGGGTGAAAAACCCTGAAAAAGTCGAAAAATGAGAAAATTACAGTGTAGGACATGGAATATGGTGAGAAACCCTGAAAAAGTCAAAAATGAGAAAATGACGCAGTAGGTCCTGGAATTTGGTGAGAAACACTGAAAAAGTCTAAAATAAGAAAATCACACTGTAGTACCTGGAATATGGTGACAAACCCTGAAAAAGTCAAAAAATGAGAATATTACACTGTAGGACCTGGAATATGTTGAGAAACCCTTTAAAAGTCAAAAAAAGAGAAAATCACCCTGTAGGACTTGGAATAAGATGAGAAAACCTGAAAAAGTCTCAAAATGAGAAAATAACACTGTAGTACCTTGAATATGGTGAGTAAACACTGAAAAAGTCTAAAAATGAGAAAATCACACAGTAGGACCTGCAATATGGTGAGAAACACTGAAAAAGTCAAAAAATGAGAAAATTACACTGTAGGACCTGGAATATGGTGAGAAACCCTGAAGCAGTCGAAAAATAAGAAAATCAAATTTGTCATATCTGCAATATGGTGAGAAACCCTGAAAAAGTCAAAAAATGAGAAAAATACACTGAAGGAGCTGGAATATGGTGAGAAACCCTGAAAAAGTCAAAAAATAAGAAATTCACACTTGTAGGACCTGCAATATGGTGAGAAACCCTGAAAAAGTTGAAAAATGAGAAAATCACACTGTAGGACTTGGAATAAGATGAGACACCCTGAAAAAGTCAAAAAATGAGAAAATCACCCTGTAGGACTTGGAATAAGATGAGAAACCCTGAAAAAGTTGAAAAATGAAAAAATCACACTGTAGAAGATGGAATATGTTGAGCAATCCTGAAAAAGTCAAAAAATGAGAAAAATAACACTGTGGAACCTGGAATATGGTGAGAAACTCTGAAAAAGGCGAAAAATTAGAAAAATCACTCTCTAGGACTTGGAATATGATGAGAAACCCTGAAAAAGTCAAAAAATGAGAAAATCACACTGTAGGACTTGGAATATGATGAAAAACCCTGAAAAAGTCGAAAAATTTGAAAATCACACTGTAGAAGATGGAATTTGGTGAGTAACCCTGAAAAAGTCAATAATTAGAAAAATCACACTCTAGGACTTGGAATATGATGAGGAACCCTATAAAAGTCGAAAAATGAGAAAATCACACTGTAGTAGCTGGAATATGGTGAGAAACACAGAAAAAGTCTCAAAATGAGAAAATCACACATTAGGACCTGCAATATGGTGATAAACACTTAAACAGTCAAAAAATAAGAAAATCAAACTTGTAGTACTTGCACTATGGTGAGAAACCCTGAAAATTTCCAAAAATGCGAAAATCACACTGTAGGATTTAGAATATGATGAGTAACCGTGAAAAAGTCAAAAAATGAGAAAAATACACTGTAGAAGCTGGAATATGGTAAGAAAACCTGAAAAAGTCAAAAAATAAGAAAATCACACTTGTAGAACCTCCAATATGGTGAGAAACCCTGAAAAAGTCGAAAAATGATAAAATCACACTGTAGGACCTGCAATATGGTGAGAAACACTGAATCAGTCGAAAAATAAGAAAATCACACTTGTAGAACCTCCAATATGGTGAGAAACCCTGAAAAAGTCGAAAAAAGAGAAAATCACACTGTAGGACCTGGAATATGGTGAGAAACCCTGAAAAAGTCTTAAAATGTGAAAATCATACTTTAGGACTTGGAATAAGATGAGAAACCCTGAAAAAGTCGAAAAATGAGAAAATCACACTGTAGTACCTGGAATATGTTGAGATACCCTGAAAAAGTCTTAAAATGAGAAAATCACACTATAGGACCTGGAATATGGTGAGAAACTCTGAAATAGTTGAAAAAAGAGAAAATCACACTCTAGGACTTGGAATATGATGAGAAACCCTGAAAAGGTCAAAAAAATGAGAAAAGTACACTGTAGTACCTGCAATATGGTGAGAAACCATGAAAAAGTCTAAAAATGAGAAAATCAAACAGTAGGACCTGGAATATGGTGAGAAACCCTGAAAGATAGAAAAATAAGCAAATCAAACTTGTAGTACCTGCAATATGGTGAGAAACCCTGAAAACGTCAAAAAAGGAGAAAATCACAATATAGGACTTGGAATAAGATGAGAAACCGTGAAAAAGACAAAAAATGACAAAAATACACGGTAGGAGCTGAAATATGGTGAGCAACCCTGAAAAATTCAAAAAATGAGAAAAATCACAATGTAGAACCTGGAATATGGTGAGAAATTCTGAAAAAGACAAAAAATTAGAAAAATTACACCTAGGACTTGGAATATGATGAGAAACACTGAAAAAGTCGAAAAATGAGAAAAATCACACAATAGGACCTGCAATATGGTGAGAAACACTGAATCAGTCGAAAAATAAGAAAATCAAACTTGTAGTACCTGCAATATGGTGAGAAACCCTAAAAAATTCCAACAATGAGAAAATCACACTGTAGGATTTGGAATAAGATGAGAAACCATGAAAAAATCAAAAAAATGAGAATAATACACTGTAGGAGCTGGAATATGATGAGAAACACTGAAAAAGTCGAAAAATAAGAAAATCACACTTGTAGGACCTCCAATATGGTGAAAAACCCTGAAAAAGTCGAAAAATGAGAAAATTACAGTGTAGGACATGGAATATGGTGAGAAATCCTGAAAAAGTCAAAAATGAGAAAATCATGCAGTAGGTCCTGGAATTTGGTGAGAAACACTGAAAAAGTCTAAAATAAGAAAATCACACTGTAGTACCTGGATTATGGTGACAAACCCTGAAAATGTCAAAAAATGAGAAAATCACACTGTAGGACTTGGAATATGGTGAGAAACCCTGAAAAAGTCGAAAAATGAGAAAATCACGCAGTAGGAGCTGGAATATGGTGAGAAACCCTGAAAAAGTCAAAAAATGAGAAAATCACACTGTAGGACCTGGAATATGGTGAGAAAACCTGAAAAAGTCGAAAAAAGAGAAAATCACACTCTAGGACTTGGAATATGATGAGAAACCCTGAAAAAGTCAAAAAATGAGAAATCACACAGTAGTACCTGGAATATGGTGAGAAACCCTGAAAAAGTCTAAAAATGAGAAAATCACACAGTAGGACCTGCAATATGGTGAGAAATCCTGAAAAAGTCGAAAAATGAGAAAATCACACTGTAGGACTTGGAATAAGATGAGAAACCCTGAAAAAGTCAAAAAATGAGAAAATAACACTGTAGTACCTTGAATATGGTGAGTAAACACTGAAAAAGTCTAAAAATGAGAAAATCACACAGTAGGACCTGGAATATGGTGAGAAACACTGAAAAAGTCTAAAAATGAGAAAATCACACTGTAGGACTTGGAGTAAGATGAGAAACCCTGAAAAAGTCAAAAAATGAGAAAATCACACTGTAGGACCTGGAATATGGTGAGAAACCCTGAAAAAGTCGAAAAAAGAGAAAATCACAGTCTAGGACTTGGAATATGATGAGAAACCCTGAAAAAGTCCAAAATTGAGAAAATCACACTGTAGGACCTGGAATATGGTGAGAAACCCTTAAAAAGTCTTAAAAAGAGAAAATCACACTCTAGGACTTGGAATATGATGAGAAACCCTGAAAAAGTCAAAAAATGAGAAAATCACACAGTAGTACCTGGAATATGGTGAGAAACCCTGAAAAAGTCTAAAAATGAGAAAATCACACAGTAGGACCTGCAATATGGTGAGAAACCCTTAAAAAGTCGAAAAATGAGAAAATCACACTGTAGGACTTGGAATAAGATGAGAAACCGTGAAAAAGACAAAAAATGACAAAAATGCACTGTAGGAGCTGGAATATGGTGAGAAAAACCTGAAAAAGTCCAACAATAAGAAAATCACACTTGTAGGACCTGCAATATGGTGAGAAACCCTGAAAAAGTCAAAAATGAGAAAATCACAATGTAGGACTTGGAGTAAGATGAGCAACCCTGAAAAAGTCAAAAAATGAGAAAATCACACTATAGGACTTGGAATATGGTGAGAAACCCTGAAAAAGTCAAAAAATGAGAAAATCACACAGTAGAACCTGGAATATGGTGAGAAACCCTGAAAAAGTCTAAAAATGAGAAAATCACACAGTAGTACTGCAATATGGTGAGAAACCCTGAAAAAGTCGAAAAATGAGAAAATCACACTGTAGGACTTGGAATAAGATGAGAAACCGTGAAAAAGACAAAAAATGACAAAAATGCACTGTAGGAGCTGGAATATGGTGAGAAACCCTGAAAAAGTCCAACAATAAGAAAATCACACTTGTAGGACCTGCAATATGGTGAGAAACCTTGAAAAAGTCGAAAAATGAGAAAATCACACTGTAGGACTTGAAGTAAGATGAGAAACCCTGAAAAAGTCAAAAAATGAGAAAATCACACTATAGGACTTGGAATATGGTGAGAAACCCTGAAAAAGTCAAAAAATGAGAAAATTACACTGTAGGACCTGGAATATTTTTGAGAAACCCTGAAAACTCCGAAAAAGAGAAAATCACACTCTAGGACTTGGAATATGATGAGAAAACCTGAAAAAGTCAAAAAAATGAGAAAATCACACTGTAGTACCTAGAATATTGGTGAGAAACACTGAAAAAGTCTTAACGTGAGAAAATCACACAGTAGGACCTGGAATATGGTGAGAAACCCTGAAACATTTGAAAAATAAGAAAATCAAACTTGTAGTACCTGCAATATGGTGAGAAACCCTGAAAAAGTCGAAAAATGAGAAAATTACACTGTTCGACTTGGAATAAGATGAGAGACCGTGAAAATTTTAAAAAATGAGAAAAATACACTGTAGTAGCTGGAACATGGTGAGAAACCCTGCAAAAGTCGAAAATTAAGAAATTCACACTTGTACGACCTGCAATATGGTGAGAATCCCTGAAAAAGTCGAAAAATGAGAAAATCACACTCTAGGACTTGGAATATGATAAGGAACCCTGAAAAAGTCTTAAAATGAGAAAATCACACAGTAGGACCTGCAATATGGTGAGAAACCCTGAAACAGTCGAAAAATAAGAAAATCAAACTTGTAGTACCTGCAATATGGTGAGAAACCCTGAAAAAAGAAAGAAAGAAAGAAAGAAAGAAAGAAAGAAAGAAAGAAAGAAAGAAAGAAAGAAAGAAAGAAAGAAAGAAAGGAGAATAAAAAGTTTTTATAAAAGTTTTATAAAAAGTGTTAAAGTTTTTAAAAATTAAAAAAAAAATTACCAGATCACCATCAAGCACACACAGCATTGGCTGTCTTCAGGTGTATCCTTTCAGCCTCCAAAACAAAAAGCAATGGCTGGCTGGCTTCATGTGTATCCTATTCTCGAGTCTTATTTCCAACCTAAGAGCTGGGCTGAGCTGCCTCATTATGTAATTGCAAATCTTCCTTGGTTTGTCTTTTCCATTTCTAAGACTAACAGGCCTTTTTCTATTTAGAGAATATGCTCATGACTGTCCTTTAGATATAGTAAATATAACTGTTGCTCAATAAAAATTATTTTGCATGTATTTATTTGTGTGAGTGATGAAGCTCAGGTCTTCAAACTCGTCAGGAGTTATAATTACCTCCCCTCTCTCTCACCCACTCTCTGTCCTCTCTCTGAATGATCTATTTTATTTTTAGTGTAAGAATGTTTTGCATGTGTATGCTGTGCCCACAGACTCCAGAACAGAGTAATAGATCCCCTGGAACTGGAGATGGGCCACCATATATATATATATACTGGTAATTGAGCCCAGGTTCTCTGGAAGAGGAGACAATGCTCTTAATTGTTGAGCCCTCTCTGTAGCCACATCTTTCTTTCTTTCTTTCTTTCTTCCTTTCTTTCTTTCTTTTTTCTTTCTTTCTTTCTTTCTTTCTTTCTTTCTTTCTTTCTTTCTTTCTTTCTTTCTTTCTTTTTTTTTTTGAGTATATGTTAGGCTGTGTTTATATACATCATATGCAGACAATAAGAATGATTTAGATTCTTCAGCATCTGACACCCTCTTCTGGAGTGTCTGAACATAGCTACAGCATACTTTGATATAATAAATAAATAAATCTTTAAAAAGAAAAGGAAAAGTAAAAAAGAAAGAACAGGCCTGCCATATGCATGTTCATAGAGGAAAATGGAAGAGACCCCAATCTAACCTCAGCAGGGTGCTTCCTTCTGGATGGTAGCTCACAGTTTCATCCCAGCAAGACAGGCAAATCACTGAGTTCAAGGACAGTAAGGTTCAGGACAGCCAAGGTTAGGAAGGAAAAGGGTCTATGTTGAGAATACAAACCCTCAGGGGGTGGGGGAATCCAGATTAACTTTTTAATAACAAAGACTTGGTCTTTGATGTCTATAGGAAGCCCTTCTCAGTGCCTTTAACTAAGACTGAACATTCAGGGCTGTGACTCAACTGTAACAAGGAACAGGGCTAAGAACCTGCAGCCTTTGAAAACAACTATTTTTTTAAAGTGGGGGACACAAATCAGCAGTAGAACCCCTCAGGTTCAGCCATAATACTTGTTAGGGAAACAGCCTCAATATCCGGAGCTGAGGTCTCATGGGTGAACTGCTTCAAGCTCTGAGTATCATTGAAAGAAAGAAAAGATATCATGTGGTTGCTTAATTTATTTATTTTATTATTTCTATTTTTTGTTTTCTTTTGTTTTGTTTTAGAAAAGGCCTCAGTCTGTAGCTATGGCTGACCTAGGACAGACTACATGTGTTAATTACGGTTTCACAGCTGAGAAACAGACCATACCTATGTAAGACTTAGAAAACCCAACAGTCAGTGGTGGCTCGAGCTCTTAATGAGAGCACTCTGGAGGGAGAGGCAGTCAGTTTCTGATTTCAAGGCCAGCCTGGTTAAAGACAGGGATAGGCAGGGCTAGGCAAGGCAGGGCTAGGCTAAGCAAGGGGCTAGGTTAGGCTAGGCAAGGGGCTAGGATGGGCTAGGCTAGGCAAGGGGCTAGGCAAGACAGTAAGACAGACAGACAAGTATGGCAGGCCTGCCTGGTTTTTCTTTCTTTCTTATCCCTTTTAAAAAATGTTTATTTATTTATTTATTTATTTATTTATTTATTTATTTATTTATTAGATATAAGTACACTGTAGCTGTCTTGAGACACTGCAGAAAATGGTGTAAGATTCTGGAGAATCTAAATCCCTCTTATGGGCTGCATATGATGTACATAAACACAGCCTCACATATACTTCTAAAAATTTATAGATGGGTGGAGCCACTGAAAGGGCTCAACAATTAACAGAATTGTCTCCTCTTCCAGAAAACCTGGGATCAACTAACAGCAACTATATGGTGGCCCATCTCCAGTTCCAGGGGATCAGAAAGACAGACAGACAGACAGACAGACATAAGGATGGCAGGCCTGCCTGGTCTTACTTTATTTCTTATCCTTTTAAAAAATATTTTATTTATTTATTTCTTTATTTATTTATTTATTTATTTATTTATTTATTTATTTTTTAGATATAAGTACACTGTAGCTGTCTTCAGACACTCCAGTAGAGGGTGTCAGATTCTGGAGAATCTAAATCCCTCTTATGGTCTGCATATGATGTACTTAAACACAGCCTCACATATACTTCTAAAAATTTAAAGATGGGTGGGGCCACTGAAAGGGCTCAATAATTAACAGCATTGTCTCCTCTTCCAGTGAACCTGGGATCAACTACAAGCAACTATATGGTTGCCCATCTCCAGTTCCAGGGGATCAGACAGAGAGACAGACAGACAGACAGAGATAAGGATGGAAGGCCTGCCTGGTCTTTCTTTCTTTCTTATCCTTTTTAATAAATGTTTATTTATTTATTTATTTATTTATGTATTTATTAGATATAAGTACACTGTAGCTATCTTCAGACACTCCAGAAGAGGGTGTCATATTCTGGAGAATCTAAATCCCTCTTATGGTCTGCATATGATGTACATAAACACAGCCTCACATACACCTCTAAAAATTTAAAGATGAGTGGGGCCACTGAAAGGGCTCAACAATTAACAGCATTGTCTCCTCTTCCAGAGAACCTGGGATCAACTACCAGCAACTATATGGTGGCCCATCTCCAGTTCCAGGAGATCAGAAAGACAGACAGACAGACAGAGAAAAGGATGGCAGGCCCTGCCTGGTCTTTCTTTTTTTCTTATCATTTTTTTTTAAAAATATTTATTTATTTATTTATTTATTTATTTATTTATTTATTTATTTATTTATTAGACATAAGTACACTGTAGCTGTCTTCAGACACTCCAGAAGAGGGTGTCAGATTCTGGAGAATCTAAATCCCTCTTATAGTCTGCCTATGATGTACATAAACACAGCCTCACATACACTTCTAAAAATTTAAAGATGAGTGGGGCCACTGAAAGGGCTCAACAATTAACAGCATTGTCTCCTCTTCCAGAGAACCTGGGATCAACTACCAGCAACTATATTGTGGCCCATCTCCAGTTCCAGGAGATCAGACAGACAGACAGACAGACAGAGATAAGGATGGCAGGCCTGCCTGGTCTTTCATTTTTTCTTATCCTTTTAAAAAATGTTTATTTATTTATTTATTTATTCATTTATTTATTAGATATAAGTACCCTGTAGCTGCCTTCAGATACTCCAGAAGAGGGTGTCAGATTCTGGAGAATATAAATCCCTCTTATGGTCTGCATATGATGTACATAAACAAAGCCTCACATATACTTCTAAAAATTTAAAGATGGGTGGGGCCACTGAAGGGCTCAACAATTAACAGCATTGTCTCCTCTTACAGAGAACCTGGGATCTACTACCAGCAAAAGTATGGTGGCCCATCTCCAGTTTCAGGGGATCAGACAGACAGACAGACAAACAGACAAGGATGGCAGGCCTGCCTGGTTGTTCTTTCTTTCTTATCCTTTTTGAAAAAATGTTTATTTATTTATTTATTTATTTATTAGATATAAGTACACTGTAGAGGTCTTCAGGCACTCCAGAAGAGGTTGTCAGATTCTGGAGAATCTAAATCCCTCTTATGGTCTGCATATGATGTACATAAACACAGACTCACATTTACTTCCAAAAATTTAAAGATGGGTGGGGCCACTGAAAGGGATCAACAATTAACAGCATTGTCTCCTCTTCCAGAGAACCTGAGATCAACTACCAGCAACTATATGGTGGCCCATTTCCAGGTCCAGGGAATCAGAAAGACAGATAGACAGACAGACAGAGATAAGGATGGCAGGCCTCCCTGGTATTCCTTTTTTTCTTATCATTTTTTAAAAAAGTTTATTTATTCATTTATTTATTTATTTATTTATTTATTTATTTATTTATTTATTTATTTATTTATTAGAATAAGTACACTGTAGCTGTCTTCAGACACTCCAGAAGAGGGTGTCAGATTCTGGAGAATCTAAATCCCTCTTATAGTCTGCCTATGATGTACATAAACACAGCCTCACATACACTTCTAAAAATTTAAAGATGAGTGGGGCCACTGAAAGGGCTCAACAATTAACAGCATTGTCTCCTCTTCCAGAGAACCTGGGATCAACTATCAGCCACTATATGGTGGCCCATCTCCAGTTCCCCGGGATCAGACAGACAGACAGACAGACAGAGTTAAGGAACGCAGGCCTGCCTGGACTTTCTTTTTTTCTTATCATTTTTAAAAAATGATTATTTATTTATTTATTTATTAGATATAAGTACATGGTAGCAGTCTTCAGACACTCCAGAAGACGGTGTCAGATTCTGGACAATCTAAATCCCTCTTATGGTCTGCATATGAGGTACATAAACACATCCTCACATATACTTCTAAAAATTTAAAGATGGGTGGGGCCACTTTACTGCTCAAAAATTAACAGCATTGTCTCCTCTTCCAGAGAACCTGGGTTCAACTACCAGCAACTATATGGTGGCCCATCTCCAGTTCCAGGGGATCAGACAGACAGACAGACATACAGACAGATAGAGATAAGGATGGCAGGCCTGCCTGGTCTTTCTTTCTTTCTTATCCTTTTTAAGAAATGTTTATTTATTTATTAATGTATATTAGATATAAGTACACTGTAGCTGTCTTCAGACACTGAGGAAGAGGGTGTCAGATTCTGGAGAATCTAAATCCCTCTTATGGACTGCAAATGATGTACATAAGCACAGACTCACAATTACTTCCAAAAATTTAAAGATGTGTGGGGCCACTGAAAGGGCTCAACAATTAACAGCATTGTCTCCTCTTCCAGAGAACCTGGGATCAACTACCAGCAACTATATGGTGGCCCATCTCCAGTTCCAGGGGATCAGATAGACAGACAGACAGACAGAAGAGATAAGGATCGCAGGTCTGCCTGTTCTTTCTTTCTTTCTTTCTTTCTTTCTTTCTTTCTTTCTTTCTTTCTTTCTTTCTTTCTTTCTTTCTTTCTTATCCTTTTAAAATGTTTATTTATTTATTTATTCATTTATTTATTTATTTATTAGATTTAAGTACACTGTAGCTGTCTTCAGAAACTCAGGAGGAGGGTTTCAGGTTCTGGAGTATCTAAATCCCTCTTATGGACTGCATATGATGTACATTAACACAGCCTCATATGTACTTCTAAAAATTTAAAGATGGGTGGGGCCACTGAAAGGGCTCAACAATTAACAGCCTTGTCTCCTCTTCCAGAGAACCTGGGATCAACTACCAGCAACTATATAATGGCCCATCTCCAGTTCCAGGGGATCAGACAGACAGACAGACAGACAGACTAGAATGGCAGGCCTGTCTGGTTTTTCATTCTTTCTTATCCTTTTTAAAACATCTTTCTTTCTTTCTTTCTTTCTTTCTTTCTTTTTTTCTTTCTTTATTTATTTATTTATTAGATATAAGTACACTGTAGATGTCTTCAGACACTCAAGAAGAGGGTATCAGTTTCTGGAGAATCTAAATCCCTCTTATGGTCTGCATACAATGTACATAAACACAGCCTCACATATACTTCTAAAAATTTAAAGATGGGTGGGGCCACTGAAAGGGCTCAACAATTAACAGCATTGTCTCCTCTTCCAGAGAACCTGGGATCAACTACCAGCAACTATATGGTGGCCCATCTCTAGTTCCAGGGGATCAGACAGACAGACTGACAGACAGAGATAAAGATGGCAGGCCTACCTGGTCTTTCTTTCCTTCTTATCCTTTTAAAAAAATGTTTATTTATTTATTTATTTATGTATTTATTAGATATAAGTACACTCTAGCTGTCTTCAGACACTCCAGAAGAGGGTGTCAGATTCTGAAGAATCTAAATCCCTCTTATGGTCTGCATATGATGTACATAAACACAGCCTCACAAATTCTTCTAAAAATTTAAAGATGGGTGGGGCCACTGAGAGAGAGAGAGAGAGAGAGAGAGAGAGAGAGAGAGAGAGAGAGAGAGAGAGAGAGAGAGAAAAAAAAATTACCAGATCACCATCAAGCACACACAGCATTGGCTGTCTTCAGGTGTATCCTTTCAGCCTCCAAAACAAAAAGCAATGGCTGGCTGTCTTCAGGTGTATCCTATTCTCCAGTCTTATTTCCAACCTAAGAGCTGGGCTGAGCTGCCTCATTATGTAATTGCAAACCTTCCTTGGTTTGTCTTTTCCATTTCTAAGACTAACAGGCTTTTTTCTATTTAGAGAATATGCTCATGACTGTACTTTAGATATAGTAAATATAACTGTTGCTTATAAAACTTGTTTTCTAGGAATTTTTAAAGGGCAATGGCAGAGTTTATTTTTTAAAAATATTTTGCATTTATTTATTTTTGTGAGTGATGAAGCTCAGGTCTTCAAACTCGTCAGGAGGTATGATTACCTCCCCTCTCTCTCAACCCCTCTCTCTCCTCTCTCAATGATTGTGTAAGAATGTTTTGCATGTGTATGCTGTGCCCACAGACTCCAGAACAGAGTATTAGATCCCCTGGAACTGGAGATGGGCCACCATATATAATACTGGTAATTGAGCCCAGGTTCTCTGGAAGAGGAGACAATGCTCTTAATTGTTGAGCCCTCTCTGTAGCCACATCTTTCTTTCTTTTTTTTTTTTTGAGTATATGTGAGGCTGTGTTTATATACATCATATGCAGACAATAAGAATGATTTAGATTCTTCAGAATCTGACACCCTCTTCTGGACTGTCTGAAGATAGCTACAGCATACTTAAATATAATAAATAAATAAATCTATAAAAAGAAAAGGAAAAGTAAAAAAGAAAGAACAGGCCTGCCATATGCATGTTCATAGAGGAAAATGGAAGAGACCCCAATCTAACCTCAGCAGGGTGCTTCATTCTGGATGGTAGCTCACAGTTTCATCCCAGCAAGACAGGCAAATCACTGAGTTCAAGGACAGTAAGGTTCAGGACAGCCAAGGTTAGGAAGGAAAAGGGTCTATGTTGAGAATACAAACCTACAAAACAACAAATAGGAAAAAGAAGTGACAGTGTAACTTGGGGTAGGGTACCAACAAGAGAAAGCTTTCTGTTACCACTTACAAACACCAGTAGCCTTGCACCCTTCTGCCCAGGTCCCTGCCTTCCTTTCTAGGAATTCTAAGGATGCCAGGGTGTGGGGGAATCCAGATTAACTTTTTAATAACAAAGACTTGGTCTTTGATGTCTATAGGAAGCCCTTCTCAGTGCCTTTAACTACCACTGAACTTTCAGGGCTGTGACTCAACTGTAACAAGGAACAGAGCTAAGAACCTGCAGCCTTTGAAAACAACTATTTTTTTAAAGTGGGGGACACAAATCAGCAGTAGAACCCCTCAGGTTCAGCCATAATACTTGTTAGGGAAACAGCCTCAATGTCCGGAGCTGAGGTCTCATGGGTGAACTGCTTCAAACTCTGAGTATCATTGAAAGAAAGAAAAGATATCATGTGGTTTCTTAATTTATTTATTTTATTATTTCTATTTTTTTTGTTTTCTTTTGTTTTGTTTTAGAAAAGGCCTCAGTCTGTAGCTATGGCTGACCTAGGACAGACTACATGTGTTAATTAGGGTTTCACAGTTGAGAAACAGACCATACCTATGTAAGACTTAGAAAACCCAACAGTCAGTGGTGGCTCGAGCTCTTAATGAGAGCACTCTGGAGGCAGAGGCAGTCAGTTTCTGAGTTCGAGGCCAGCCTGGTTAAAGACAGGGATAGGCAGGGCTAGGCAGGGCTAGGCAAGGCAGGGCTGGGCTAGGCTAGGCTAGGCAAGGGGCTGGGCTAGGCAAGGCAAGGGGCTAGGCTAGGCAACGCAAGGGGCTAGGCAAGACAGACAGACAGAGAGAAAGACAGACAAGGATGGAAGCCTGCCTGGTTTTTCTTTCTTTCTTATCCCTTTTAAAAAATGTATATTTATTTATTTATTTATTTATTTATTTATTTATTTATTTATGTATTTATTAGATATAAGTACACTGTAGCTGTCTTCAGACACTCCAGAAGAGGGTTTCAGATTCTGGAGAATCTATATCCCTCTTATGGTCTGCATATGATGTACATAAACACAGCCTCACATATACTTCTAAAAATTTAAAGATGGGTAGGACCACTGAAAGGGCTCAACAATTAACAGCATTGTCTCCTCTTCCAGAGAACCTGGTATCAAATACCAGCAACTATATGGTGGCCCATCTCCAGTTCCAGGGGATCAGACAGACAGACAGAGATACAGACAGATAGAGTTAAGGATGGCAGGCCTACCTGGTCTTTCATTCTTTCTTATCCTTTTAAAAAATGTTTATTTATATATTTATTTATTTATTTATTTATTTATTTATTTATTCGATATAAGTACACTGTAGCTGTCTTCAGACACTCCAGAAGAGGGTGTCAGATTCTGGAGAATCTAAATCCCTCTTATGGTCTGCATATGATGTACATGAACACAGCCTCACATATACTTATAAAAATTTAAAGATGGGTGGGGCCACTGAAAGGGCTCAAAAATTAACAGCATTGTCTCCTCTTCCAGAGAACCTGGGATCAACTACCAGCAACTATATGGTGGCCCATCTCCAGTTACAGGCGATCAGACAGACAGACAGACATACAGACAAGGATGGCAGGCCTTCTGGTTTTTATTTCTTTCTTATCCGTTTAAAAAGGTTTATTTATTTATTTATGAATTTATTATATATAAGTACACTGTAGCTGTCTTCAGACACTCAGGAAGAGGGTGTCAGATTCTGGAGAATCTAAGTCCCTCTTATGATATGCATATGATGTACATAAAAACAGCTTCACATTTATTTCTAAAAATTTAAAGATGGGTGGGGCCACTGTGAGGGCTCAACAATTAACAGCATTGTCTCCTCTTCCAGAGAACCTGGGATCAACTACCAGCAACTATATGGTGGCCCATCTCCAGATCCAGGGGATCAGAGAGACAGACAGACAGACAGACAGACAAGGATGGCAGGCCTGCCTGGTTTTTCTTTCTTTCTTATCCTTTTTAAAACATGTTTATTTATTTATTTATTTATGTAATATTAGATATAAGTACACTGTAGCTGTCTTCAGACACTCCAGAAGAGGGTATCAGATTCTGGAGAATATAAATCCCTCTTATGGTCTACATACAATGTACATAAACACAGCCTCACATATACTTCTAAAAATTTAAAGATGTGTGGGGCCACTGAAAGGGCTCAACAATTAACAGCATTGTCTCCTCTTCCAGAGAACCTGGGATTAAACTACCAGCAACTATGTGGTGGCCCATCTCCAGTTCCAGGGGATCAGACAGACAGACAGACAGACAGACAGACAGAGATAAGGATGGCAGGCCTGCTAGTCTTTCTTTTTTTCTTATCCTTTTTAAAAAATGTTTATTTATTTATATTTATTTATTTATTTATTTATTTATTTATTTATTTATTAGATATAAGTACACTGTAGCTGTCTTCAGACACTCCAGAAAAGGGTATCAGATTCTGGAGAATCTAAATACCTCTTATGGTCTGCATATGATGTACATAACACAGCCTCACATATATTTCTAAATATTTAAAGATGTGTGGGGCCACTGAAAGGGCTCAACAATTAACAGCATTGTCTCCTCTTCCAGAGAACCTGGATCAACTACCAGCAACTCTATGGTGGCCCATCTCCAGTTCCAGGGAATCAGACAGACAGACAGACAGACAGATATAAGGATGGAAGGCCTGCCTGGATTTTCTTTCTTTATTATCCTTATTTAAAAATGATTATTTGTTTATTTATGTATTTATTAGACATAAGTACACTGTAGCTGTCTTCAGACACTCCAGAAGAGGGTGTCATATGCTGGAGAATCTAAATCCCTCTTATGGTCTGCATTTGATGTACATAAACATAGCCTCACATATACTTCTAAAAATTTAAAGATGGGTGGGGCCACTGAAAGGGCTCAACATTTAACAGCATTGTCTCCTTTTCCAGAGAACCTGGGATCAACTACCAGCAACTATATGGTGTCCCATCTCCAGTTACAGGGGATCAGACAGACAGACAGAAAGTGATAAGGATGGCAGGCCTGCATGGTCTTTCTTTCTTTCTTCTCCGTTTAAAAAAAATGTTTATTTATTTATTTTTATTTATTTATTTATTTATTTATTTATTTTTAATGTATTTATTAGATATAAGTACACAATACTTGTCTTCAGACACTCCAGAAGAGGTTGTCAGATTCTGGAAAATCTAAATCCCTCTTATGGTCTGCATATGATGTACATAAACACAGCCTCACATATACTTCTAAAAATTTAAAGATGGGTGGGGCCACTAAAAAGGATCAACAATTAACAGCATTGTCTCCTCTTCCAGAGAACCTGGGATCAATAACCAGTAATTATATGGTGGCCCATCTCCAGTTCCAGGGGATCAGACAGACACACAGACAGACAGACAGAGATAAGGATGGCAGGCCTGCCTGGTCTTTCTTTCTTTCTTATCATTTTAAAAAAGGTTTATTTATTTATTTATGTATTTATTAGATATAAGTACACTATAGCTATCTTCAGACACTCCAGAAGAGGGTGTTTGATTCTGCAGAACGTAAATCCCATTTATGTTCTGCATATGATGTACATAAACACAGCCTCATATATTCTTCTAAAAATTTAAAGATGGTTGGGGCCACTGAAAGGAACCAACAATTAACAGCATTGTCTCCTCTTCCAGAGAACCTGGGATCAACTACCAGCAACTATATGTTGGCCCATCTCCAGTTTCAGGGGATCAGACAGACAAACAGACAGACAGAAAGACAGAGATAAGGATGGCAGGCCTGCCTGGTCTTTCTTTCTTTCTTATCCTTTTTAAAAAATGTTTATTTATTTTTTTATGTATTTTTTAGATATAAGTACACTGTAGCTGTCTTCAGACACTCCAGAAGAGGGTGTCAGATTCTGGAGAATCTAAATCCCTCTTATGGTCTGCATATGATGTACATAAACACAGCCTCACATATACTTCTAAAAATTTAAAGATGGGTGGGGTCACTAAAGAAAGGGCTCAACAATTAACAGCATTGTCTCCTCTTCCAGAGAACCTGGGATGAACTACCAGCAACTATATGGTGGCCCATCTCCAGTTCCAGGGGATCAGACAGACAGACAGACAGACAGAGATAAGGATGGCAAGCGTGCCTGGTCTTTCTTTCTTTATTATACTGTTGAAAAAATGTTTATTTATTTATTTATTTATTTATTTATTTATTTATTTATTTATGTATTTATTAGATATAAGTAAACTGTAGCTGTCTTCAGACACTCCAGAAGAGGGTGTCAGATTCTGGATAATCTAAATCCCTCTTATGGTCTGCATATGATGTACATAAACACAGCCTCACATTTACTTCTAAAATTTTAAAGATGGGTGGAGCCACAGAAAGGGCTCAACAATTAACAGCATTGTCTCCTCTTCCAGAGAACCTTGGATAAACTACCAGCAACTATATGGTGGCCCATCTCCAGTTCTAGGGTATCACACAGACAGACAGACAGACAGAGATAAGGGTGGCAGGCTTGCCTGGTCTTTCTTTCTGTCTTATCCTTTTTAAAAAATGTTTATTTATTTATTTATTTATTTATTTATTTATTTATGTATTTATTAGATATAAGTACACTGTAGCTGTCTTCAGAAAATACAGAAGAGGGTGTCAGATTCTGGAGAATATAAATCCCTCTTATGGTCTGCATATGATGTACATAAACACAGCCTCACATACCCTTCTAAAAATTTAAAGATGGGTGGGGCCACTGAAAGGGCTCAACAATTAACAGCATTGTCTCCTCTTCCAGAGAACCTGGGATCAACTACCAGCAACTATATGGTGGCCTATCTCCAGTTACAAAGGATCATATAGATAGACAGACAGACAGACAGAGATAAGGATGGCAGGACTTCCTGGTGTTTCTTTCTTTCTTATCCTTTTTAAAAAATGTTTATTTATTTATTTATTCATGTATTTATTATATTTACGTACACTGTAGCTGTCTTCAGACACTCCAGAAGACGGTGTCAGTTTCTAGAGAATCTAAATCACTCTTATGATCTGAATATGATGTACATAAACACAGCCTCAGATATACTTATAAAAATTTAAGGAAGGGTGGGGCCACTGAAAGGGCTCAATAATTTACAGCATTGTCTCCTCTTCCAGAGAACCTTGGATAAACTACCAGCAACTATATGGTGGCCCATATCCAGTACCAGAGGATCAGACAGACAGACAGGCAGACAGACAGAGATAAACATGGCAGGCCTGCCAGGTCTTTCTTTCTTTCTTGTCCTTTTTAAAAAATGTTTATTTATTTATGTATTTATTATATATAAGTACTCTGTAGCTATCTACAGACACTCCAGAAGAGGGTGTCAGAATCTGAAGAATCTAAAACCATCTTATGGTCTGCATATGATGTACATAAACACAGCCTCAGATATACTTCTAAAAATTTAAAGATGGGTGGGGCCACTGAAAGGGCTCAACAATTAACAGCATTGTCTCCTCTTCCAGAGAACCTGGGATCAACTACCAGCAACTATATGGTGACCTATCTTCAGTTCCAAAGGATCATATAGAGAGACAGACAGACAGACAGAAATGAGGATGGCAGGCCTGCCTGGTCTTTCTTTCTTTCTTATCCATTTGAAAAAATGTTTACTTATTAATTTATTTATTTATTTATTTATTTATTTATTTATTTATTTATTTATTTATTAGATATAAGTACACTGTAGCTGTCTTCAGACACTCCAGAAAAGGGTGTGAGATTCTGGAGAATCTAAATACCTCTTATGGTCTGCATATGATGTACATAAACACAGACTCAAGTATACTTCTAAAAATTTAAAGATGGGTGGGGCCAAAGAATGGGCTCAACAATTAACAGTGTTGTCTCCTCTTGCAGAGAACCTGGGATCAACTACCAGCAACTATATGGTGGCCCATATGCAGTTCCAGGGATCAGACAGACAGACAGACAGACAGAGATAAGGATGGCAGGCCTGCCTGGTCTTTCTTTCTTACTTATCCTGTTTAAAAAATGTTTATTTATTTATTTATTTATTTATGTATGTATTTATTAGATATAAGTACACTGTAGCTGTCTTCAGACACTCCAGAAGAGGGTGTCAGATTCTGGAGAATTTAAATCACTCTTATGGTCTGCATATGATGTACATAAATACAGCCTCACATTTACCTCTAAAAATTTAAAGATGGGTGGGGCCACTGAGAGGGCTCAACAATTAACAGCATTGTCTCCTCTTCCAGAGAACATTGGATAAACTACCAGCAACTATATGGTGGCCCATCTCCAGTTCCAGGGTATCAGACAGACAGACAGAGAGACAGAGATAAGGATGGAGGCCTGCCTGGTCTTTCTTTCTTTCTTTCTTATACTTTAAAAAAATGTTTATTTATTTATTTATTTATTTATTTATTTATTTATTTATTTATTTATTTATTAGAAATAAGTACACTGTAGCTGTCTTCAGACACTCTAGAAGAGGGTCTCATCTTCTGGGGAATCTAAATCCCTCTTATGGTCTTCATATGATGTACATAAACACAGCCTCACATATACTTCTAAAAATTTAAAGATGGGTGGGCCCACTGAAAGGGCTCAACAATTAACAGCATTGTCTCTTCTTCCCGAGAACGTGGGATCAACTACCAGCAACTATATGGTGGCCCATCTCAAGTTCCAGGGGATAAGACAGACAGACAGACAGACAGAGATAAGGATGGCAGGCCTGCCTGATTTTTCTTTCTTTCTTATCCTTTTAAAAAAATGTTTATTTATTTGTTTATTTGTTTATTTATTTATTTATTTATTTATTTATTTATTTATTTATCAGATATAAGTACACTGTAGCTGTCTTCAGACTCTCCAGAAGAGGGTGTCAGATTCTGGAGAATCTATATCCCTCTTATGGTCTGCATATGATGTACATGAACACAGCCTCACATATACTTCTAAAAATTTAAAGATGGGTGGGGCCACTGAAAGGGCTCAACAATTAACAGCATTGTCTCCTCTTCCAGAGAACCTGGGATCAACTACCAGCAACTATATGGTGGCCTATTTCCAGTTCCAAAGGATCATATAGATAGACAGACAGACAGAGATAAGGATGGCAGGACTTCCTGGTGTTTCTTTCTTTCTTATCCTTTTTAAAAAATGTTTATTTATTTATTTATTCATGTATTTATTATATTTACGTACACTGTAGCTGTCTTCAGACACTCCAGAAGAGGGTGTCAGTTTCTGGAGAATCTAAATCACTCTTATGGTCTGAATATGATGTACATAAACACAGCCTCAGATATACTTATAAAAATTTAATGAAGGGTGGGGCCACTGAAAGGGCTCAATAATTTACAGCATTGTCTCCTCTTCCAGAGAACCTTGGATAAACTACCAGCAACTATATGGTGGCCCATATCCAGTACCAGAGGATCAGACAGACAGACAGGCAGACAGACAGAGATAAGGATGGCAGGCCTGCCAGGTCTTTCTTTCTTTCTTGTCCTTTTTAAAAAATGTTTATTTATTTATGTATTTATTATATATAAGTACTCTGTAGCTATCTACAGACACTCCAGAAGAGGGTGTCAGATTCTGAAGAATCTAAAACCATCTTATGGTCTGCATATGATGTACATTAACACAGCCTCAGATATACTTCTAAAAATTTAAAGATGGGTGGGGCCACTGAAAGGGCTCAACAATTAACAGCATTGTCTCCTCTTCCAGAGAACCTGGGATCAACTACCAGCAACTATATGGTGACCTATCTTCAGTTCCAAAGGATCATATAGAGAGACAGACAGACAGACAGAAATGAGGATGGCAGGCCTGCCTGGTCTTTCTTTCTTTCTTATCCATTTGAAAAAATGTTTACTTATTAATTAATTAATTAATTAATTAATTAATTTATTTATTTATTTATTTATTTATTTATTTATTTATTTATTAGATATAAGTACACTGTAGCTGTCTTCAGACACTCCAGAAAAGGGTGTGAGATTCTGGAGAATCTAAATACCTCTTATGGTCTGCATATGATGTACATAAACACAGACTCAAGTATACTTCTAAAAATTTAAAGATGGGTGGGGCCAAAGAATGGGCTCAACAATTAACAGTGTTGTCTCCTCTTGCAGAGAACCTGGGATCAACTACCAGCAACTATATGGTGGCCCATATGCAGTTCCAGGGATCAGACAGACAGACAGACAGACAGAGATAAGGATGGCAGGCCTGCCTGGTCTTTCTTTCTTACTTATCCTGTTTAAAAAATGTTTATTTATTTATTTATTTATTTATTTATTTATTTATTTATGTATTTATTAGATATAAGTACACTGTAGCTGTCTTCAGACACTCCAGAAGAGGGTGTCAGATTCTGGAGAATTTAAATCACTCTTATGGTCTGCATATGATGTACATAAATACAGCCTCACATTTACCTCTAAATATTTAAAGATGGGTGGGGCCACTGAGAGGGCTCAACAATTAACAGCATTGTCTCCTCTTCCAGAGAACATTGGATCAACTACCAGCAACTATATGGTGGCCCATCTCAAGTTCCATGGGATAAGACAGACAGACAGACAGACAGAGATAAGGATGGCAGGCCTGCCTGATTTTTCTTTCTTTCTTATCCTTTTTAAAAAATGTTTATTTATTTATTTATTCATGTATTTATTATATTTACGTACACTGTAGCTGTCTTCAGACACTCCAGAAGAGGGTGTCAGTTTCTGGAGAATCTAAATCACTCTTATGGTCTGAATATGATGTACATAAACACAGCCTCAGATATACTTATAAAAATTTAATGAAGGGTGGGGCCACTGAAAGGGCTCAATAATTTACAGCATTGTCTCCTCTTCCAGAGAACCTTGGATAAACTACCAGCAACTATATGGTGGCCCATATCCAGTACCACAGGATCAGACAGACAGACAGGCAGACAGACAGAGATAAGGATGGCAGGCCTGCCAGGTCTTTCTTTCTTTCTTGTCCTTTTTAAAAAATGTTTATTTATTTATGTATTTATTATATATAAGTACTCTGTAGATATCTACAGACACTCCAGAAGAGGGTGTCAGATTCTGGAGAATCTAAAACCATCTTATGGTCTGCATATGATGTACATAAACACAGCCTCAGATATACTTCTAAAAATTTAAAGATGGGTGGGGCCACTGAAAGGGCTCAACAATTAACAGCATTGTCTCCTCTTCCAGAGAACCTGGGATCAACTACCAGCAACTATATGGTGACCTATCTTCAGTTCCAAAGGATCATATAGAGAGACAGACAGACAGACAGACAGAAATGAGGATGGCAGGCCTGCCTGGTCTTTCTTTCTTTCTTATCCATTTGAAAAAATGTTTACTTATTAATTAATTAATTAATTAATTAATTAATTAATTAATTCATTTATTTATTAGATATAAGTACACTGTAGCTGTCTTCAGACACTCCAGAAAATGGTGTGAGATTCTGGAGAATCTAAATACCTCTTATGGTCTGCATATGATGTACATAAACACAGACTCAAGTATACTTCTAAAAATTTAAAGATGGGTGGGGCCAAAGAATGGGCTCAACAATTAACAGTGTTGTCTCCTCTTGCAGAGAACCTGGGATCAACTACCAGCAACTATATGGTGGCCCATATGCAGTTCCAGGGATCAGACAGACAGACAGAGATAAGGATGGCAGGCCTGCCTGGTCTTTCTTTCTTACTTATCCTGTTTAAAAAATGTTTATTTATTTATTTATTTATTTATGTATTTATTAGATATAAGTACACTGTAGCTGTCTTCAGACACTCCAGAAGAGGGTGTCAGATTCTGGAGAATTTAAATCACTCTTATGGTCTGCATATGATGTACATAAATACAGCCTCACATTTACCTCTAAAAATTTAAAGATGGGTGGGGCCACTGAGAGGGCTCAACAATTAACAGCATTGTCTCCTCTTCCAGAGAACATTGGATAAACTACCAGCAACTATATGGTGGCCCATCTCCAGTTCCAGGGTATCAGACAGACAGACAGAGAGACAGAGATAAGGATGGAGGCCTGCCTGGTCTTTCTTTCTTTCTTATACTTTAAAAAAATGTTTATTTATTTATTTATTTATTTATTTATTTATTAGAAATAAGTACACTGTAGCTGTCTTCAGACACTCTAGAAGAGGGTCTCATCTTCTGGAGAATCTAAATCCCTCTTATGGTCTTCATATGATGTACATAAACACAGCCTCACATATACATCTAAAAATTTAAAGATGGGTGGGCCCACTGAAAGGGCTCAACAATTAACAGCATTGTATCCTCTTCCAGAGAACCTGGGATCAACTACCAGCAACACTATGGTGGCCCATCTACAGTTCCAGGGTATCAGACAGACAGACAGACAGACAGACAGACAGATATAAGGGTGGCAGGCCTGCCCGGTCTTTCTTACTATCTTATCCTTTTTAAAAAATGTTTATTTATTTATTAATTTATTCATTCATTTATTTATTTATTTATTTATTTATGTATTTATTAGATATAAGTAAACTGTAGCTGTCTTCAGACACTCCAGAAGAGGGTGTGAGATTCAGGAGAATCTAAATACCTCTTATGGTCTGCATATGATGTACATAAACACAGACTCAAGTATACTTCTAAAAATTTAAAGATGGGTGGGGCCAAAGAATGGGCTCAACAATTAACAGCGTTGTCTCCTCTTCCAGAGAATCTGGGATCAACTACCAGCAACTATATGGTGGCCCATCTGCAGTTCCAGGGATCAAACAGACAGACAGACAGACAGAGATAAGGATGGCAGGCCTGCCTGGTCTTTCTTTCTTACTTATCCTGTTTAAAAAATGTTTATTTATTTATTTATTTATTTATATATTTATGTATTTATTAGATATAAGTACACTGTAGCTGTCTTCAGACACTCCAGAAGAGGGTGTCAGATTCTGGAGAATTTAAATCACTCTTATGGTCTGCATATGATGTACATAAATACAGCCTCACATTTACCTCTAAATATTTAAAGATGGGTGGGGCCACTGAGAGGGCTCAACAATTAACAGCATTGTCTCCTCTTCCAGATAACATTGGATAAACTACCAGCAACTATATGGTGGCCCATCTCCAGTTCCAGGGTATCAGACAGACAGACAGAGAGACAGAGATAAGGATGGAGGCCTGCCTGGTCTTTCTGTCTTTCTTATACTTTAAAAAAATGTTTATTTATTTATTTATTTATTTATTTATTTATTTATTTATTTATGTATGTATTTATTAGAAATAAATACACTGTAGCTGTCTTCAGACACTCTAGAAGAGGGTCTCATCTTCTGGAGAATCTAAATCCCTCTTATGGTCTTCATATGATGTACATAAACACAGCCTCACATATACTTCTAAAAATTTAAAGATGGGTGGGCCCACTGAAAGGGCTCAACAATTAACAGCATTGTCTCTTCTTCCAGAGAACTTGGGATCAACTACCAGCAACTATATGGTGGCCCATCTCAAGTTCCAGGGGATAAGACAGACAGACAGACAGACAGAGATAAGGATGGCAGGCCTGCCTGATTTTTCTTTCTTTCTTATCCTTTTAAAAAATGTTTATTTATTTGTTTATTTGTTTATTTATTTATTTATTTATTTATTTATTTATTTATTTATTTATTTATCAGATATAAGTACACTGTAGCTGTCTTCAGACTCTCCAGAAGAGGGTGTCAGATTCTGGAGAATCTATATCCCTCTTATGGTCTGCATATGATGTACATGAACACAGCCTCACATATACTTCTAAAAATTTAAAGATGGGTGGGGCCACTGAAATGGCTCAAAAATTAACAGCATTGTCTCCTCTTTCAGAGAACCTGGGATCAACTACCAGCAACTATATGGTGGCCCATCTCGAGTCAAAGGGGATCAGACAGACTGTAGAAAGACAGAAAGACAGACAGAGATAAGGATGGCAGGCCTGCCTGGTTTTTCTTTCTTTCTTATCCTGTTTAAAAAATGTTTATTTATTTATTTATTTATTTATTTATTTGTTTGTTTATTTATTTGATATAAGTACACTGTAGCTGTCTTCAGACACTCCAGAAGAGGGTGTCAGATTCTGGAGAATCTAAATCACATTTATGGTCTGCATAAGATGTACATAAACACAGCCTCACATATACTTCTAAATATTTAAAGATGGGTGGCGCCACTGAAAGGGCTCAACAATTAACAGCATTGTATCCTCTTCCAGAGAAGCTGGGATCAACTACCAGCAACACTATGGTGGCCCATCTACAGTTCCAGGGTATAAGACAGACAGACAGACAGACAGACAGAGATAAGGGTGGCAGGCCTGCCCGGTCTTTCTTACTTTCTTATCCTTTATAAAAAATGTTTATTTATTTATTTATTTATTTATTTATTTATTTATTTATTCATTTATTTATTTATTTATATGTATTTATTAGATATAAGTAAACTGTAGCTTTCTTCAGACACTCCAGATGAGGGTTTCAGATTCTGGAGAATCTAAATCCCTCTTATGGTCTGCATATGATGTACATAAACACAGCCTCATATATACTTCTAAAATTTTAAAGATGGGTGGGGCCACAGAAAGGGCTCAACAATTAACAGCATTGTCTCCTCTTCCAGAGAACCTTGGATAAACTACCAGCAACTATATGGTGGCCCATCTCCAGTTCTAGGGTATCACACAGACAGACAGACAGACAGAGATAAGGGTGGCAGGCTTGCCTGGTCTTTCTTTCTGTCTTATCCTTTTTAAAAAATGTTTATTTATTTATTTATTTATTTATTTATTTATTTATTTATTTATTAGATATAAGTACACTGTAACCGTCTTCAGAAAATACAGAAGAGGGTGTCAGATTCTGGAGAATCTAAATCACTCTTATGGTCTGAATATGATGTACATAAACACAGCCTCAGATATACTTATAAAAATTTAATGAAGGGTGGGGCCACTGAAAGGGCTCAATAATTTACAGCATTGTCTCCTCTTCCAGAGAACCTTGGATAAACTACCAGCAACTATATGGTGGCCCATATCCAGTACCAGAGGATCAGACAGACAGACAGACAGACAGACAGAGATAAGAATGGCAGGCCTGCCAGGTCTTTCTTTCTTTCTTGTCCTTTTTAAAAAATGTTTATTTATTTATGTATTTATTATATATAAGTACTCTGTAGCTATCTACAGACACTCCAGAAGAGGGTGTCAGATTCTGAAGAATCTAAAACCATCTTATGGTCTGCATATGATGTACATAAACACAGCCTCAGATATACTTCTAAAAATTTAAAGATGGGTGGGGCCACTGAAAGGGCTCAACAATTAACAGCATTGTTTCCTCTTCCAGAGAACCTGGGATCAACTACCAGCAACTATATAGTGGCCTATCTTCAGTTCCAAAGGATCATATAGAGAGACAGACAGACAGACAGAAATGAGGATGGCAGGCCTGCCTGGTCTTTCTTTCTTTCTTATCCATTTGAAAAAATGTTTACTAATTAATTAATTAATTAATTAATTTATTTATTTATTAGATATAAGTACACTGTAGCTGTCTTCAGACACTCCAGAAGAGGGTGTGAGATTCTGGAGAATCTAAATACCTCTTATGGTCTGCATATGATGTACATAAACACAGACTCAAGTATACTTCTAAAAATTTAAAGATGGGTGGGGCCAAAGAATGGGCTCAACAATTAACAGCTTGTCTCCTCTTCCAGAGAACCTGGGATAAACTACCAGCAACTATATGGTGGCCCATCTGCAGTTCCAGGGATCAGACAGACAGACAGACAGAGATAAGGATGGCAGGCCTGCCTGGTCTTTCTTTCTTACTTATCCTGTTTAAAAAATGTTTATTTATTTATTTATTTATTTATTTATTTATTTATGTATTTATTAGATATAAGTACACTGTAGCTGTCTTCAGACACTCCAGAAGAGGGTGTCAGATTCTGGAGAATTTAAATCACTCTTATGGTCTGCATATGATGTACATAAATACAGCCTCACATTTACCAATAAAAATTTAAAGATGGTTGGGGCCACTGAAAGGGCTCAACAATTCACAACATTGTCTCCTCTTCCAGAGAACCTGGGAAAAACTACCAGCAAATATATGGTGGCCCATATCCAGTTCCAGAGAATCAGACAGACAGACAGACAGACAGACAGTGATAAGGATGGCAGGCCTGCCTGATTTTTCTTTCTTTCTTATCCTTTTTAAAAAATGTTTATTTAATTATTAATTTATTTATGTATGTATTTATTAGATATAAGTACACTGTAGCTGTCTTCAGACACTCCAGTAGAGGGTGTCAGATTCTGAAGAATCTAAAACCATCTTATGGTCTGCATATGATGTACATAAACACAGCCTCAGATATACTTCTAAAATTTAATGAAGGGTGGGGCCACTGAAAGGGCTCAACAATTAACAGCATTATCTCCTCTTCCAGAGAACCTGGGATCAACTACCAGCAACTTTATGGTGGCCCATCTACAGTTCCAGGGGATCAGACAGACAGACAGACAGACAGAGATAAGGATGGCAGGCCTGCCATGTCTTTCTTTCTTACTTATCCTGTTTAAAAAATGTTTATTTATTTATTTATTTATTTATTTATTTACGTATTTATTAGATATAAGTACACTGTAGCTGTCTTCAGACAGTCCAGAAAAGGGTGTCAATTCTGGAGAATCTAAATCCCTCTTATGGTCTGCATATGATGTACATAAACACAGCCTCACATATACTTCTAAACATTTAAAGATGGGTGGGGCCACTGAAAGGGCTCAACAATGAACAGCATTGTCTCCTCTTCCAGAGAACCTGGGAAAAACTAACAGCAAATATATGGTGGCCCTTATCCAGTTCCAAAGGTTCAGACAGAGAGACAGACAGACAGAGATAAGGATGGCAGGCCTGCCTGATTTTTCTTTCTTTCTTATCCTTTATAAAAAATGTTTATTTATTTATTAATTTATTTATTTATGTATTTATTAGATATAAGTACACTGTAGCTGTCTTCAGACACTCCAGTAGACGGTTTCAGATTCTGAAAAATCTAAAACCATCTTCTGGTCTGCATATGATGTACATAAACACAGCCTCAGATATACTTCAAAAAATTTAATGAAGGATGGGGCCACTGAAAGGGCTCAACAATTAACAGCATTATCTCCTCTTCCAGAGAACCTGGGATCAACTACCAGCAACTATATGGTGGCTCATCTCCAGTTCCCAGGGATCAGACAGACAGACAGACACACAGACAGAGATATCGATGGCAGGCCTGCCTGGTCTTTCTTTCTTTCTTATACTTTTAAAAAAATGTTTATTTATTTATTTATTCATGTATTTATTAGATATAAGTACACTGTAGCTGTCTTAGACACTCCAGAAGTGGGTGTCTGGTTCTGTAGAATCTAAATCCCTCTTATGGTCTGCATATGATGTACATAAACACAGCCTAACATACAGTTCTAAATATTTAAAAATGGGTGGGGCCATTGAAAGGGCTCAACAATGAACAGCATTGTCTCCTCTTCCAGAGAACCTCGGCTCAACTACTAGCAACTATATGGTGGCCCATCTCCAGTTCCAGGGGATCAGACAGACAGACAGTCAGACAGACAGAGATAAGGATGGCAGGACTGCCTGGTCTTTCTTTCTTTCTTATCCTTTTGAAAAAATGTTTACTTATTTATTTATTTATTTATGTATTTATTAGATATAAGTAAACTGTAGCTGTCTTCAGACACTCCAGAAGAGGGTGTCAGATTCTGGAGAATCTAAATCCCTCTTATGGCCTGCATATGATGTACATAAACACAGACTCATGTATACTTCTAAAAATTTAAAGATGTGTGGGGCGACTGAGAGGGCTCAACAATTAACAGCATTGTCTCATCTTCCAGAGAACCTGGGATCAACTACCAGCAACTATATGGTGGCTCATCTCCAGTTCCAGTGGATCAGAAAGACAGAGAGACAGACAGACAAAGATAAGGATGGCAGGCCTGCCTGGTCTTTCTTTATTTCTTATCCTTTATAAAAAATGTTTATTTATTTATTTATATATTTATTTATTTATTTATTTATTTATTTATTTATTTATTTATGTATTTATTAGATATAAGTACACTGTAGCCGTCTTCAGACACTCCAGAAGAGGGTGTCAGATTCTAGAGAATCTAAATCCCTCTTATGGTCTGCATATGATGTACATAAACACAGCCTCACATATACTTCTAAAAATTTAAAGAAAGGTGGGACCACTGAAAGGGCTCAACAATTACCATCACTGTCTCCACTTCCAGAGAACCTGGGATCAACTACCAGCCACTATATGGTGGCCCATCTGCAGTTCCAGGGGATCAGACAGACAGACAGACAGACAGAGATAAGGATGGCAGGCCTGCCAGGTCTTTCTTTCTTACTTATCCTGTTTAAAAAATGTTTATTTATTTATTTTTTTATGTATTTATGTATTTATTAGATATAAGTACACTGTAGCTGTTCAGACACTCCAGAAGAGTGTGTCAGATTCTGGAGAATCTAAATCCCTCTTATGGTCTGCATATGATGTACATAAACACAGCCTCACGTATAATTCTAAAAATTTAAACATGGGTGGGACCACTGAAAGGGCTTAACAATTAACATCATTGTCTCCTCTTCCAGAGAACCTGGGATCAACTACCAGCAACTATATGGTGGCCCATATCCAGTTCCAAAGGTTCAGACAGACAGACAGACAGACAGAGATACGGATGGCAGGCCTGCCTGATTTTTCTTTCTTTCTTATCCTTTATAAAAAATGTTTATTTATTTATTAATTTATTTATTTACGTATTTATTAGATATAAGTACACTGTAGCTGTCTTCAGACACTCCAGTAGACGGTGTCAGATTCTGAAAAATCTAAAACCATCTTCTGGTCTGCATATGATGTACATAAACACAGCCTCAGATATACTTTAAAAAATTTAATGAAGGGTGTGGCCACTGAAAGGGCTCAACAATTATCAGCATCATCTCCTCTTCCAGAGAACCTGGGATCAACTACCATCAACTATATGGTGGCTCATTTCTAGTTCTCAGGGATCAGACAGACAGACAGACAGACACACAGACAGAGATATGGATGGCAGGCCTGCCTGGTCTTTCTTTCTTTCTTATCCTTTTTAAAAAATGTTTATTTATTTATTTATTTATTTATTTATTTATTTATTTATTAGATATAAGTACACTGTAGCTCTCTTAGACACTCCAGAAGAGGGTGTCAGGTTCTGGAGAATCTAAATCCCTCTTATGGTCTGCATATGATGTACATAAACACAGCCTCACATACAGTTCTAAACATTTAAAGATGGGTGGGGCAATTGAAAGGGCTCAACAATGAACAGCATTGTCTCCTCTTCCAGAGAACCTGGGAAAAACTAACAGCAAATATATGGTGGCCCATATCCAGTTCCAGAGGTTCAGACAGACAGACAGACAGACAGAGATAAGGATGGCAGGCCTGCCTGATTTTTCTTTCTTTCTTATCCTTTATAAAAATGATTATTTATTTATTAATTTATTTATTTATGTATTTATTAGATATAAGTACACTGTAGCTGTCTTCAGACACTCCAGTAGATGGTGTCAGATTCTGAAAAATCTAAAACCATCTTCTGGTCTGCATATGATGAACATAAACACAGCCTCAGATATACTTCAAAAAATTTAATGAAGGGTGGGGCCACTGAAAGGGCTCAACAATTAACAGCATTATCTCCTCTTCCAGAGAACCTGGGATCAACTACCAGCAACTATATGGTGGCTCATTTCCAGTTCCCAGGGATCAGACAGACAGACAGACAGACACACAGACAGAGATATGGATGGCAGGCCTGCCTGATCTTTCTTTCTTGCTTATCCTTTTTAAAAAATGTTTATTTTTTATTTATTTATGTATCTATTAGATATAAGTACACTGTAGCTGTCTTCAGACACTCCAGAAGAGGGTGTCAGGTTCTGGAGAATCTAAATCCCTCTTATGGTCTGCATATGATGAACATAAACACAGCCTCACATACAGTTCTAAACATTTAAAGATGGGTGGGGCCATTGAAAGGGCTCAACAATGAACAGCATTGTCTCCTCTTCCAGAGAACCTCGGCTCAACTACCAGCAAATATATGGTGGCCCATCTCCAGTTCCCAGGGATCAGACAGACAGACAGACACACAGACAGACAGAGATAAGGATGGCAGGCCTGCCTGGTCTTTCTTTCTTATCCTTTTTAAAAAATGTTTATTTAATTATTTATTTATGTATTTATTACATATAAGTACACTGTAGCTGTCTTCAGACACTCCAGAAGAGGGTGTCAGATTCTGGAGATTCTAAATCCCTCTTATGGCCTTCATATTATGTACATAAACACAGCCTCACATATACTTCTAAAAATTTATAGATGGGTGGGACCAATGAAAGGGCTCAACAATTACCATCACTGTCTCCACTTCCAGAGAACCTTGGATCAACTATCAGCAACTATATAGTGGCCCACCTCCAGTTCCAGGGGATCAGACTGGCTGTCAGACAGACAGACAGACAGACAGAGATAAGGATGGCAGGACTGCCTGGTCTTACTTTCTTTCTTATCCTGTTTAAAATATGTTTATTTATTTATTTATTTATTTACTTATTTACTTATTTATTTATTTATTTATGTATTTATTAGATATAAGTACACTGTAGCTGTCTTAGACACTCCAGAAGAGGGTGTCAGGTTCTGTAGAATCTAAATCCCTCTTATGGTCTGCATATGATGTACATAAACACAGCCTAATATACAGTTCTAAATATTTAAAGATGGATGGGGCCATTGAAAGGGCTCAACAATGAACAGCATTGTCTCCTCTTCCAGAGAACCTCGGTTCAACTACCAGAAACTATATGGTGGCCCATCTCCAGTTCCAGGGGATCAGACAGACAGACAGACAGACAGAGATAAGGATGGCAGCCCTGCCTGGTCTTTCTTTCTTTCTTATCCTTTTGAAAAAATGTTTATTTATTTATTTATTTATTTATTTATTTATTTATTTATTTATGTATTTATTAGATAAGTACACTGTAGCTGTCTTCAGACACTCCAGAAGAGTGTGTCAGATTCTGGAGAATCTAAATCCCTCTTATGGTCTGCATATGATGTACAAAAACACAGCCTCACATATACTTCTAAAAATTTAAAGATGTGTGGGGCCACTGAGAGGGCTCAACAATTAACAGCATTGTCTCATCTTCCAGAGAACCTGGGATCAACTACCAGCAACTATATGGTGGCCCATCTCCAGTTCCAGTGGATAAGAAAGACAGACAGACAGACAGACAGAGATAAGGATGGCAGGCCTACCTGGTCTTTCTTTATTTCTTATCCTGTATAAAAAATGTTTATTTATTTATTTATTTATTTATTTATTTATTTGTTTTTGTATTTATTAGATATAAGTACACTGTAGCCGTCTTCAGACACTCCAGAAGAGGGTGTCAGATTCTGGAGAATCTAAATCCCTCTTAAGGTCTGCATATGATGTACATAAACACAGCCTCACATATACTTCTAAAAATTTAAAGATGGGTGGGACCACTGAAAGGGCTCAACAATTACCATCACTGTCTCCACTTCCAGAGAACCTGGGATCAACTACCAGCAACTATATGGTGGCCCATCTGCAGTTCCAGGGGATCAGACAGGCTGTCAGACAGACAGACAGACAGACAGACAGAGATAAGGATGGCAGGACTGCCTGGTCTTACTTTCTTTCTTATCCTGTTTAAAAAGTGTTTATTTATTTCTTTATTTCTTTATTTCTTTATTTATGTATTTATTAGATATAAGTACAATGTAGCTGTCTTCAGACACTCCAGAAGAGGGTGTCAGATTCTGGAGAATCTAAATCCCTCTTATGGTCTGCATATGATGTACATAAACACAGCCTCACATATACATCTAAAAATTTAAAGATGGGTGAGAGCAATGATAGGGCTCAACAATTAACAGCATTGTCTCCTCTTCCAGAGAACCTGAGATCAACTACCAGCAACTATATGGTGGCCCATCTACAGTTCCAGGGGATCAGAAAGGCAGACAGACAGACAGACAGAGATGAGGATTGCAGGCCTGCCTGGTCTTTCTTTCTTTCTTGTCCTTTTTAAAAAATGTTTATTTATTTATGTATTTATTATATATAAGTACACTGTAGCTATCTACAGACACTCCAGAAGAGGGTGTCAGATTCTGAAGAATCAAAAACCATCTTATGGTCTGCATATGATGTACAAAAACACAGCCTCAGATATACTTCTAAAAATTTAAAGATGGGTGGGGCCACTGAAAGGGCTCAACAATTAACAGCATTGTCTCCTCTTCCAGAGAACCTGGGATCAACTACCAGCAACTATATGGTGGCCTATCTTCAGTTCCAAAGGATCATATAGAGAGACAGACAGACAACAGAGATGAGGATGGCAGGCCTGCCTGGTCTTTCTTTCTTTCTTTCTTATCCATTTGAAAAAATGTTTACTTATTAATTAATTAATTAATTAATTAATTTATTTATTTATTTATTTAGTTATTTATTTATTTATTTATTTATTAGATATAAGTACACTGTAGCTGTCTTCAGACACTCCAAAAGATGGTGTCAGATTCTGGAGAATCTAAATACCTCTTATGGTCTGCATATGATGTACATAAACACAGACTCAAGTATACTTCTAAAAATATAAAGATGGGTGGGGCCACTGAATGGGCTCAACAATTAACAGCGTTGTCTCCTCTTCCAGAGAACCTAAGATCAACTACCAGCAACTATATGGTGGCCCATCTGCAGTTCCAGGGGATCAGACAGACAGACAGACAGACAGACAGAGATAAGGATGGCAGGCCTGCCTGGTCTTTCTTTCTTACTTATCCTGTTTAAAAAATGTTTATTTATTTATTTATTTATTTATTTATGTATTTATTAGATATAAGTACACTGTAACTGTCTTCAGACACTCCAGAAGAGGATGTCAGATACTGGAGAATTTAAATCACTCTTATGGTCTGCATATGATGTACATAAATACAGCCTCACATTTACCTCTAAAAATTTAAAGATGGTTGGGGCCACTGAAAGGGCTCAACAACTCACAGCATTGTCTCCTCTTCCAGAGAACCTGGGAAAAACTACCAGCAAATATATGGTGGCCCATATCCAGTTCCAGAGGATCAGACAGACAGACAGACAGACAGACAGAGATAAGGATGGCAGGCCTGCCTGATTTTTCTTTCTTTCTTATCCTTTTTAAAAAATGTTTATTTATTTATTAATTTATTTATTTATGTATTTATTAGATATAAGTACACTGTAGCCGTCTTCAGACACTCCAGAAGAGGGTGTCAGATTCTAGAGAATCTAAATCCCTCTTATGGTCTGCATATGATGTACATAAACACAGCCTCACATATACTTCTAAAAATTTAAAGAAAGGTGGGACCACTGAAAGGGCTCAACAATTACCATCACTGTCTCCACTTCCAGAGAACCTGGGATCAACTACCAGCCACTATATGGTGGCCCATCTGCAGTTCCAGGGGATCAGACAGACAGACAGACAGACAGAGATAAGGATGGCAGGCCTGCCAGGTCTTTCTTTCTTACTTATCCTGTTTAAAAAATGTTTATTTATTTATTTTTTTATGTATTTATGTATTTATTAGATATAAGTACACTGTAGCTGTTCAGACACTCCAGAAGAGTGTGTCAGATTCTGGAGAATCTAAATCCCTCTTATGGTCTGCATATGATGTACATAAACACAGCCTCACGTATAATTCTAAAAATTTAAACATGGGTGGGACCACTGAAAGGGCTTAACAATTAACATCATTGTCTCCTCTTCCAGAGAACCTGGGATCAACTACCAGCAACTATATGGTGGCCCATATCCAGTTCCAAAGGTTCAGACAGACAGACAGACAGACAGAGATACGGATGGCAGGCCTGCCTGATTTTTCTTTCTTTCTTATCCTTTATAAAAAATGTTTATTTATTTATTAATTTATTTATTTACGTATTTATTAGATATAAGTACACTGTAGCTGTCTTCAGACACTCCAGTAGACGGTGTCAGATTCTGAAAAATCTAAAACCATCTTCTGGTCTGCATATGATGTACATAAACACAGCCTCAGATATACTTTAAAAAATTTAATGAAGGGTGTGGCCACTGAAAGGGCTCAACAATTATCAGCATCATCTCCTCTTCCAGAGAACCTGGGATCAACTACCATCAACTATATGGTGGCTCATTTCTAGTTCTCAGGGATCAGACAGACAGACAGACAGACACACAGACAGAGATATGGATGGCAGGCCTGCCTGGTCTTTCTTTCTTTCTTATCCTTTTTAAAAAATGTTTATTTATTTATTTATTTATTTATTTATTTATTTATTTATTTATTTATTTATTAGATATAAGTACACTGTAGCTCTCTTAGACACTCCAGAAGAGGGTGTCAGGTTCTGGAGAATCTAAATCCCTCTTATGGTCTGCATATGATGTACATAAACACAGCCTCACATACAGTTCTAAACATTTAAAGATGGGTGGGGCAATTGAAAGGGCTCAACAATGAACAGCATTGTCTCCTCTTCCAGAGAACCTGGGAAAAACTAACAGCAAATATATGGTGGCCCATATCCAGTTCCAGAGGTTCAGACAGACAGACAGACAGACAGAGATAAGGATGGCAGGCCTGCCTGATTTTTCTTTCTTTCTTATCCTTTATAAAAATGATTATTTATTTATTAATTTATTTATTTATGTATTTATTAGATATAAGTACACTGTAGCTGTCTTCAGACACTCCAGTAGATGGTGTCAGATTCTGAAAAATCTAAAACCATCTTCTGGTCTGCATATGATGAACATAAACACAGCCTCAGATATACTTCAAAAAATTTAATGAAGGGTGGGGCCACTGAAAGGGCTCAACAATTAACAGCATTATCTCCTCTTCCAGAGAACCTGGGATCAACTACCAGCAACTATATGGTGGCTCATTTCCAGTTCCCAGGGATCAGACAGACAGACAGACAGACACACAGACAGAGATATGGATGGCAGGCCTGCCTGATCTTTCTTTCTTGCTTATCCTTTTTAAAAAATGTTTATTTTTTATTTATTTATGTATCTATTAGATATAAGTACACTGTAGCTGTCTTCAGACACTCCAGAAGAGGGTGTCAGGTTCTGGAGAATCTAAATCCCTCTTATGGTCTGCATATGATGAACATAAACACAGCCTCACATACAGTTCTAAACATTTAAAGATGGGTGGGGCCATTGAAAGGGCTCAACAATGAACAGCATTGTCTCCTCTTCCAGAGAACCTCGGCTCAACTACCAGCAAATATATGGTGGCCCATCTCCAGTTCCCAGGGATCAGACAGACAGACAGACACACAGACAGACAGAGATAAGGATGGCAGGCCTGCCTGGTCTTTCTTTCTTATCCTTTTTAAAAAATGTTTATTTAATTATTTATTTATGTATTTATTACATATAAGTACACTGTAGCTGTCTTCAGACACTCCAGAAGAGGGTGTCAGATTCTGGAGATTCTAAATCCCTCTTATGGCCTTCATATTATGTACATAAACACAGCCTCACATATACTTCTAAAAATTTATAGATGGGTGGGACCAATGAAAGGGCTCAACAATTACCATCACTGTCTCCACTTCCAGAGAACCTTGGATCAACTATCAGCAACTATATAGTGGCCCACCTCCAGTTCCAGGGGATCAGACTGGCTGTCAGACAGACAGACAGACAGACAGAGATAAGGATGGCAGGACTGCCTGGTCTTACTTTCTTTCTTATCCTGTTTAAAATATGTTTATTTATTTATTTATTTATTTACTTATTTACTTATTTATTTATTTATTTATGTATTTATTAGATATAAGTACACTGTAGCTGTCTTAGACACTCCAGAAGAGGGTGTCAGGTTCTGTAGAATCTAAATCCCTCTTATGGTCTGCATATGATGTACATAAACACAGCCTAATATACAGTTCTAAATATTTAAAGATGGATGGGGCCATTGAAAGGGCTCAACAATGAACAGCATTGTCTCCTCTTCCAGAGAACCTCGGTTCAACTACCAGAAACTATATGGTGGCCCATCTCCAGTTCCAGGGGATCAGACAGACAGACAGACAGACAGAGATAAGGATGGCAGCCCTGCCTGGTCTTTCTTTCTTTCTTATCCTTTTGAAAAAATGTTTATTTATTTATTTATTTATTTATTTATTTATTTATTTATTTATGTATTTATTAGATAAGTACACTGTAGCTGTCTTCAGACACTCCAGAAGAGTGTGTCAGATTCTGGAGAATCTAAATCCCTCTTATGGTCTGCATATGATGTACAAAAACACAGCCTCACATATACTTCTAAAAATTTAAAGATGTGTGGGGCCACTGAGAGGGCTCAACAATTAACAGCATTGTCTCATCTTCCAGAGAACCTGGGATCAACTACCAGCAACTATATGGTGGCCCATCTCCAGTTCCAGTGGATAAGAAAGACAGACAGACAGACAGACAGAGATAAGGATGGCAGGCCTACCTGGTCTTTCTTTATTTCTTATCCTGTATAAAAAATGTTTATTTATTTATTTATTTATTTATTTATTTATTTGTTTTTGTATTTATTAGATATAAGTACACTGTAGCCGTCTTCAGACACTCCAGAAGAGGGTGTCAGATTCTGGAGAATCTAAATCCCTCTTAAGGTCTGCATATGATGTACATAAACACAGCCTCACATATACTTCTAAAAATTTAAAGATGGGTGGGACCACTGAAAGGGCTCAACAATTACCATCACTGTCTCCACTTCCAGAGAACCTGGGATCAACTACCAGCAACTATATGGTGGCCCATCTGCAGTTCCAGGGGATCAGACAGGCTGTCAGACAGACAGACAGACAGACAGACAGAGATAAGGATGGCAGGACTGCCTGGTCTTACTTTCTTTCTTATCCTGTTTAAAAAGTGTTTATTTATTTCTTTATTTCTTTATTTCTTTATTTATGTATTTATTAGATATAAGTACAATGTAGCTGTCTTCAGACACTCCAGAAGAGGGTGTCAGATTCTGGAGAATCTAAATCCCTCTTATGGTCTGCATATGATGTACATAAACACAGCCTCACATATACATCTAAAAATTTAAAGATGGGTGAGAGCAATGATAGGGCTCAACAATTAACAGCATTGTCTCCTCTTCCAGAGAACCTGAGATCAACTACCAGCAACTATATGGTGGCCCATCTACAGTTCCAGGGGATCAGAAAGGCAGACAGACAGACAGACAGAGATGAGGATTGCAGGCCTGCCTGGTCTTTCTTTCTTTCTTGTCCTTTTTAAAAAATGTTTATTTATTTATGTATTTATTATATATAAGTACACTGTAGCTATCTACAGACACTCCAGAAGAGGGTGTCAGATTCTGAAGAATCAAAAACCATCTTATGGTCTGCATATGATGTACAAAAACACAGCCTCAGATATACTTCTAAAAATTTAAAGATGGGTGGGGCCACTGAAAGGGCTCAACAATTAACAGCATTGTCTCCTCTTCCAGAGAACCTGGGATCAACTACCAGCAACTATATGGTGGCCTATCTTCAGTTCCAAAGGATCATATAGAGAGACAGACAGACAACAGAGATGAGGATGGCAGGCCTGCCTGGTCTTTCTTTCTTTCTTTCTTATCCATTTGAAAAAATGTTTACTTATTAATTAATTAATTAATTAATTAATTAATTAATTTATTTATTTATTTAGTTATTTATTTATTTATTTATTAGATATAAGTACACTGTAGCTGTCTTCAGACACTCCAAAAGATGGTGTCAGATTCTGGAGAATCTAAATACCTCTTATGGTCTGCATATGATGTACATAAACACAGACTCAAGTATACTTCTAAAAATATAAAGATGGGTGGGGCCACTGAATGGGCTCAACAATTAACAGCGTTGTCTCCTCTTCCAGAGAACCTAAGATCAACTACCAGCAACTATATGGTGGCCCATCTGCAGTTCCAGGGGATCAGACAGACAGACAGACAGACAGACAGAGATAAGGATGGCAGGCCTGCCTGGTCTTTCTTTCTTACTTATCCTGTTTAAAAAATGTTTATTTATTTATTTATTTATTTATTTATGTATTTATTAGATATAAGTACACTGTAACTGTCTTCAGACACTCCAGAAGAGGATGTCAGATACTGGAGAATTTAAATCACTCTTATGGTCTGCATATGATGTACATAAATACAGCCTCACATTTACCTCTAAAAATTTAAAGATGGTTGGGGCCACTGAAAGGGCTCAACAACTCACAGCATTGTCTCCTCTTCCAGAGAACCTGGGAAAAACTACCAGCAAATATATGGTGGCCCATATCCAGTTCCAGAGGATCAGACAGACAGACAGACAGACAGACAGAGATAAGGATGGCAGGCCTGCCTGATTTTTCTTTCTTTCTTATCCTTTTTAAAAAATGTTTATTTATTTATTAATTTATTTATTTATGTATTTATTAGATATAAGTACACTGTAGCTGTCTTCAGACACTCCAGAAGGTTTTATAAAACCTTTATAAAAAGGTTTTATAAAAAGTGTTAAATTTTTTAAAAATTAAAAAAAAAATACCAGATCACCATCACACAGCATTGGCTGTCTTCAGGTTTATCCTTTCAGCCTCCAAAACAAAAAGCAATGGCTGGCTGTCTTCAGGTGTATCCTATTCTCCAGTCTTATTTCCAACCTAAGAGCTGGGCTGAGCTGCCTCATTATGTAATTGCAAACCTTCCTTGGTTTGTCTTTTCCATTTCTAAGACTAACAGGCCTTTTTCTATTTAGAGAATATGCTCATGACTGTACTTTAGATATAGTAAATATAACTGTTGCTTATAAAACTTGTTTTCTAGGAATTTTTAAAGGGCAATGGCAGAGTTTATTTTTTAAAAATATTTTGCATTTATTTATTTGTGTGAGTGATGAAGCTCAGGTCTTCAAACTCGTCAGGAGGTATGATTACCTCCCCTCTCTCTCAACCCCTCTCTCTCCTCTCTCAATGATTGTGTAAGAATGTTTTGCATGTGTATGCTGTGCCCACAGACTCCAGAACAGAGTATTAGATCCCCTGGAACTGGAGATGGGCCACCATATATAATACTGGTAATTGAGCCCAGGTTCTCTGGAAGAGGAGACAATGCTCTTAATTGTTGAGCCCTCTCTGTAGCCACATCTTTCTTTCTTTTTTTTTTTTTTTGAGTATATGTGAGGCTGTGTTTATATACATCATATGCAGACAATAAGAATGATTTAGATTCTTCAGAATCTGACACCCTCTTCTGGACTGTCTGAAGATAGCTACAGCATACTTAAATATAATAAATATATAAATCTTTAAAAAGAAAAGGAAAAGTAAAAAAGAAAGAACAGGCCTGCCATATGCATGTTCATAGAGGAAAATGGAAGAGACCCCAATCTAACCTCAGCAGGGTGCTTCCTTCTGGATGGTAGCTCACAGTTTCATCCCAGCAAGACAGGCAAATCACTGAGTTCAAGGACAGTAAGGTTCAGGACAGCCAAGGTTAGGAAGGAAAAGGGTCTATGTTGAGAATACAAACCGACAAAAATAAAACTAGGAAAAAGAAGTGACAGTGTAACTTGGGGTAGGGTACCAACAAGAGAAAGCTTTCTGTTACCACTTACAAACAGCAGTAGACTTGCACCCTTCTGCCCAGGTCCCTGCCTTCCTTTCTAGGAATTCTAAGGATGCCAGGGGGTGGGGCAATCCAGATTAACTTTTTAATAACAAAGACTTGGTCTTTGATGTCTAGAGGAAGCCCTTCTCAGTGCCTTTAACTACCACTGAACTTTCAGGGCTGTGACTCAACTGTAACAAGGAACAGGGCTAAGAACCTGCAGCCTTTGAAAACAACTATTTTTTTAAAGAGGGGGACACAAATCAGCAGTAGAACCCCTCAGGTTCAGCCATAATACTTGTTAGGGAAACAGCCTCAATGTCCGGAGCTGAGGTCTCATGGGTGAACTGCTTCAAGCTCTGAGTATCATTGAAAGAAAGAAAAGTTATCATGTGGTTGCTTAATTTATTTATTTTATTATTTCTATTTTTTGTTTTCTTTTGTTTTGTTTTAGAAAAGGCCTCAGTCTGTAGCTATGGCTGACCTAGGACAGACTACATGTGTTAATTAGGGTTTCAGAGCTGAGAAACAGACCATACCTATGTAAGACTTAGAAAACCCAACAGTCAGTGGTGGCTTGAGCTCTTAATGAGAGCACTCTGGAGGCAGAAGCAGTCAGTTTCTGAGTTCGAGGCCAGCCTGGTTAAAGACAGGGATAGGCAGGGCTAGGCAAGGCAGGGCTGGGCTAGGCTAGGCAAGGCAAGGGGCTAGGCTAGGCTACGCAAGGGGCTAGGCAAGACAGACAGACAGAGAGAAAGACAGACAAGGATGGAAGGCCTGCCTGGTTTTTCTTTCTTCTTTATCCCTTTTAAAAAATGTTTATTTATTTATTTATTTATTTATTTATTTATTTATGTATTTATTAGATATAAGTACACTGTAGCTGTCTTCAGACACTCCAGAAGAGTGTGTCAGATTCTGGAGAATCTAAATCCCTCTTATGGTCTGCATATGATGTACAAAAACACAGCCTCACATATACTTCTAAAAATTTAAAGATGGGTGGGGCCACTGAAAGGGCTCAACAATTAACAGCATTGTCTCCTCTTCCAGAGAACCTGGGATCAACTACCAGCAACTATAAGGTAGCCCATCTCCAGTTCCCGGGGATCAGACAGACAGACAGACAGACAGAAAGACAGAGATAAGGATGGCAGGCCTCCCTGGTCTTTCTTTCTTACTTATCCTTTTTAAAACATGTTTATTTCTTTATTTATGTATTTATTAGATATAAGTACATTGTAGCTATCTTCAGACACTCCAGAAGAGTGTGTCAGATTCTGGAGAATCTAAATCCCTCTTATGGTCTGCATATGATGTACATAAACACAGCCTCACATATACTTCTAAAAATTTAAAGATGGGTGGGGCCACTGTAAGGGCTCAACAATTAACAGCATTGTCTCCTCTTCCAGAGAACCTGGGATCAAGTACCAGCAAAAATATGGTGGCCCATCTCCAGTTTCAGGGGATCAGACAGACAGACAGACAAACAGACAAGGATGGCAGGCCTGCCTGGTTTTCTTTCTTTCTTATCCTTTTTAAAACATGTTTATTTATTTATTTATGTATTTATTAGATATAAGTACACTGTAGCTGTCTTCAGACACTCCAGGAGAGGGATCAGATTCTGGAGAATGTAAATCCCTCTTATGGTCTGCATATGATGTACATAAACACAGCCTCACAAATACTTCTAAAAATTTAAAGTGGGTGGTGCCACTGAAAGGGCTCAAAAATTTACAGCCTTGTCTCCTCTTGCAGAGAATCTGGGATCAACTACCAGCAACTATATGGTGGCCCACTCCAGTTCCAGGGTATCAGACAGACAGACAGACAGAAAGAGATAAGGATGGCAGGCCTTCCTGGTCTTTCTTTTTTTCTTATCCTTTTTAATAATGCTTATTTATTTATTTATTTATGTATTTATTAGATATAAGTACACTGTAGCTGTCTTCAGACACTCCAGAAGAGAGTGTCAGATTCTGGAGAATCTAAATCCCTCTTATTGTCTGCATATGATGTACATAAACACAGCCTCAAATTTACTTCTAAAAATTAAAGATGGGTGTTGCCACTGAACGGCTCAAAAATTAACAGCATTGTCTCCACTTCCAGAGAACCTGAGATCAACTACCAGCAACTATATGGTGGCCCATCTCCAGTTCCAGGGGATCAGACAGAGAGACAGACATACAGACAGTTAGAGATAAGGATGGCAGGCCTGCTTCGTCTTTCCTTCTTTCTTATCCTTTTTAAGAAATGTTTATTTATTTATTTATGTATTTATTAGATATAAGTACACTGTAGCTGTCTTCAGACATCAGGAAGAAGTTGTCAGATTCTGGAGAATCTAAATCCCTCTTATGGTCTGAATATGATGTACATAAACACAGACTCACATTTACTTCAAAAAATTAAAGATGTGTGGGGCCACTGTATGGGCTCAACCATTAACAGCATTGTCTCCTCTTCCAGAGAACCTGGGATCAACTACCAGCAACTATATGGTGGCCCATCTCCCGTTCCAGAGGATCAGACAGAGAGACAGACAGACAGACATATAGAGATAACGATGGCAGGCCTGCCTGGTCTTTCTTTCTTATCCTTTTTAAGAAATGTTTATTTACTTATTTATGTATTTATTAGATAAAAGTACACTGTAGATATCTTCAGACACTCCAGAAGAGGGTGTCAGATTCTGGAGAATCTAAATCCCTCTTATGGTCTTCATATGATGTACATAAAAACAGCCTCACATATACTTCTAAAAATTTACAGATGGGTGGAGCCACTGAAAGGGCTCAACAATTAACCGCATTGTCTCCTCTTCCAGAGAACCTGGGTTCAACTTCCAGCACCTATATGGTGGCTCATCTCCAGTTCCAGGGTATCAGACAGATAGACAGACAGACAGACAGAGAGACAGAGATAAGGAAGGCAGGCCTCCCTGGTCTTTCTTTCTTTCTTATCCTTTTTAAAAAATGTTTATTTATATATTTATTTGTTTATTTATTTATTTATTTATTTATTTATTAGATATAAGTACACTGTGTCTGTCTTCAGACACTCCAGAAGATGGTGTCAGATTCTGGAGAATCTAAATCCCTCTTATGGTCTGTATATGATGTACATAAACACAGCCTCACATATACTTCAAAAATTTAAAGATGTATGGGGTCACTGAAAGGGCTCAACAATTAACTGCATTATCTCCTCTTCCAGACAACCTGGGATCAACTACCAGCAACTATATGGTGGCTCATCTCCAGTTCTAAGGTATCAGACAGAAAGACAGACAGACAGACAGACAAGGGTGGCAGGCCTGCCTGGTTTTTTTTCTTTCTCATCCTTTTTTAAAATGTTTATTTATTTATTTATGTATTTATTAAATATAAGTACACTTTAGCGGTCTTCAGACACTCCAGGAGAGGGTGTCAGATTCTGGATAATCTAAATCCCTCTTATGGTGTGCATATGATGTACATAAACACAGACTCACATTTACTTCCAAAAATTTAAAGATATGTGGGGCCACTGAAAGGGCTCAATCATTAACAGCATTGTCTCCTCTTCCAGAGAACCTGGGATCAACTACCAGCAATTATATTGTGGCCCATCTCCAGTTCCAGTGGATCAGAAAGACAGACAGACAGACAGACAGACAGAGATAAGGATGCCAGGCCTGCCTGGTCTTTCTTTATTTCTTATCCTTTAAAAAAAATGTTTATTTATTTATTTATTTATTTATGTATTTATTAGATATAAGTACACTGTAGCTGCCTTCAGACACTCCAGAAGAGGGTTTCAGATTCTGGAGAATCTAAATCCCTCTTATGGTCTGCATATGATGTACATAAACACAGCCTCACATATACTTCTAAAAATTTAAAGATTGGTGGGACCACTGAAAGGGCTCAACAATTACCATCACTGTCTCCACTTCCAGAGAACCTGGTATCAACTATCAGCAACTATATAGTGGCCCACCTCCAGTTCCAGGGGATCAGACAGACTGTCAGACAGACAGACAGAGATAAGGATGGCAGGCTTGCCTGGTCTTTCTTTCTTTCTTATCCTTTTGAAAAAATGTTTGCTTATTTATTTATTTATGTATTTCTTAGATATAAGTACACTGTAGCTGTCTTCAGACACTCCAGAAGACGGTGTCAGATTCTGGAGAATCTAAATCCCTCTTTTGGCCTGCATATTATGTACATAAACACAGACTCACGTATACTTCTAAAAATTTAAAGATGTGTGGGGCCACTGAGAAGAATGGGAGGGTAGGGAAGTGGGGGGAGGTATGGGGGACTTTTGGGATAGCATTGGAAATGTAATTGAGGAAAATATGTAATAAAAAAAAACAGTGAAAAACATAACAAAACAATTAACAGCATTGTCTCCTCTTCTAGAGAATCTGGGATCAACTACCAGCAACTATATGGTGGCCCTTCTCCAGTTCCAGGGTATCAGACAGACAGACAGACAGACAGACAGAGATAAGGATGGCAGGCCTGCCTGGTCTTTCTTTCTTTCTTATCCTTTTTAAAAAAATGTTTATTTATATATATATTTATTTATTTATTTATTTATTTATTTATTTATTTATTTATTAGATATAAGTACACTGTAGCTATCTTTAGACACTCCAGAAGAGGGTGTCAGATTCTGGAGAATCTAAATCCCTCTTACGATCTGCATATGATGTATATAAACACAGCCTCACATTTTCTTCTAAAAATTTAAAGATGGGTGTGGCTTGGAATAAGATGAGTAACCCTGAAAAAGTCAAAAAATGAAAAATCACACTGTAGGATTTGGAATATGGTGAGAAACGCTGAAAAAGTCGAAAAATGAGAAAAGCATGCAGCAGTACCTGGAATATGGTGAGAAACACTGAAAAAGTCTTAAATGAGAATATCACACTCTAGGACCTGGAATATGGTGAGAAACCCTGAAAATGTCGAAAAATGAGAAAATCATGCAGTAGGACCCAGAATATGGAGAGAAACCCTGAAAAAAAAGTCAAAAAATAAGAAAATCACGCAGTAGGACCTGGAAGCTGGTGAGAAACCCTGAAAAAGTCGAAAAATGAGAAAATCAATCTGTAGGATCTGGAATATGGTGAGAAACCCTGAAAAAGTCGAAAAATGAGAAAATCACACTGTAGGACTTGGAATATGGTGAGAAACCCTGAAAAAGTCGAAAAATGAGAAAATCACGCAGTAGGACCTGGGATTTTGTGAGAAACACTGAAAAAGTCTTAAAATAGAAAATCACACTGTAGTACTTGGAATATGGTGAAAAATACTGAAAAAGTCTTAAAATGAGAAAATCACACCTTAGGACCTGGAATATGGTGAGAAACCCTGAAAAGGTCAAAAAATGAGAAAAATCACACCGTAGTACATGGAATATGGGTAGAAACTCTGAAAAAGTCGCAAATTATAAAATGACAGTGTAGGGCCTGGAATATGTTGAGAAAACCTGAAATATTCGAAAAATGAGAAAATGACAATGTAGAACCTGGAATACCGTAAGAAACCCTGAAAAAGTTAAAAAATGAGAAAATCACACTCTAGGACTGGAATATGGTGAGAAACCCTGAAACATCGAAAAATGAGAAAATCATGTAGTAGGACCCAGAATATGGTGAGAAATCCTGAAAAAAGTCGAAAAATGAGAAAATCACGCAGTAGGACCTGGAAGCTGGTGAGAAACCCTGAAAAAGTCGAAAAATGAGAAAATCAAACTGTAGGACCTGGAATATGTTGAGAAACCCTGAAAAATACGAAAAAGGCAAAAATCACACTCTAGGACTTGGAATATGATGAGAAACCGTGAAAAAGTCAAAAAATGAAAAAATCACACTCTAGTACCTGGAATATGGTGAGAAACACTAAAAAAGTATTAAAATGAGAAAATCACCCAGTAGGACCTGGAATGTGGTGAGAAACCCTGAAACAGTCGAAATATAAGAAAATCAAACTTGTAGTACATGCAATATGGTGACAAACACTGAAAAAGTCGAAAAATGAGAATATCACACTCTAGGATTTGGAATATGATGAGAAACCCTGAAAAATTCAAAAAATGAGAAAATCACACTGTAGGACTTGGAATATGGTGAGAAACCCTCAAAAAGTCGAAAAATGAGAAAATCATGCACTAGGACCCAGAATATGATGAGAAACACAGAAAAAGTCTTAAGATGAGAAAATCACACTGTAGGACCTGGAATATGGTAAGAAACCCTGAAAATGTCGAAAAATGAGAAAATGACACTGTAGGAGCTGGAATATGGTGAGAAGTCATGAAAAAGTCAAAAAAAAAAAAAAGAAATACACACTTGTAGGACTTGCAATATGGTGAGAGAACCTGAAAAAGTCTTAAAATGAGAAAATCACACTGTAGGACTTGGGATATGGTGAGAAACCCTGAAAAAGTCGAAAAATTAGAAAATCAAACTGTAGTACCTGGTATATGGTGAGAAACACTAAAAAAGTATTAAAATGAGAAAATCACACAGTAGGACCTGGAATATGGTGAGAAACCCTGAAACAGTTCAAAAATAAGAAAATAAAACTTGTAGTACATGCAATATGGTGAGAAACACTGAAAAAGTCGAAAAATGAGAATATCACACTCTAGGACTTGGAATATGATGAGAAACCCAGAAAAAGTCTAAAAATGAGAAAATCACACTGTAGGACTTGGAATATGGTGAGAAACCCTGAAAAAGTCGAAAAATGAGAAAATCACACTGTAGTACCTAGAATATGGTGAGAAACACTGAAAAAGTCTAAAAATAAGATAAAACTTGTAGTACCTGAAATATGATGAGAAACCCTGAAAAAGTCAAAAAATTAGAAAATCAAATTGTAGGAACTGGAATATGCTGAGAATCCCTGAAAAATTCGAAAAATGCGAAAATCACACTCTAGGACTTGGAATACGATGAGAAACCCTGAAAAAGTCAAAAAATGAGAAAATCACACTGGAGTACCTGGAATATGGTGAGAAACACTGAAAAAGTCTAAAAATAAGATAAAACTTGTAGTACCTGAAATATGGTGAGGAACCCTAAAAAAGTCGAAAAATGAGAAAATCACACTGTAGGACTTCGAATATGATGAGAAACCGTGAAAAAGTAAAAAAATGAGAAAAATACACTGTAGGAGCTGGAATATGGAGAGAAACCCTGAAAAGGTTAAAAAATTAGAGTATCACAATTGTAGGACCTCCAATATGGTGAGAAACCCTGAAAAAGTCGAAAAATGAGAAAACCACACTGTAGGACCTGGAATATGGTGAGAAACACTGAAAAATACAAAAAATGAGAAAATCACACAGTAGGACCTAAATATGGTGAGAAACCGTGAAACAGTCAAAATATAAGAAAATCAAACTTGAAGTACCTGCAATATGGTGAGAAACCCTGAAAAAGTCGAAAAATGGAAAAAATCACACTGTAGGATTTGGAATATGATGAGAAACCATGAAAAAGTCAAAAATGAGAAAAATATACTGTAGGAGTTGGAATGTGGTGAGAAAAACTGAAAAAGTCGAAGAATAAGAAAATCACACAAGTAGGACCTCCAATATGGTGAGAAACCCTGAAAAAGTCGAAAAATGAGAAAATTACAGAGTAGGACATGGAATATGGTAAGAAACCCTTTAAAAGTCGGAAAAAGAGAAAATCACACTCTAGGATTTGGAATATGATGAGAAAACCTGAAAAAGTCAAAAAATGAGAAAATCACACTGTAGTACCTGGAATATTGTGAGAAAACACTGAAAAAGTCTAAAAATGAGAAAATCACACAGTAGGACTTGGAATATGGTGAGAAATCCTGAAACAGTCGAAAAATAAGAAAATCAAACTTGTAGTACCTGCAATATGGTGAGAAAACCTGAAAAAGTCGACAAATGAGAAAATCATACTGTAGGACCTGCAATAGGGTGAGAAATTCTGAAAAAGTCAAAAAATGAGAAAATCACACTGTAGGACTTGGAATATGATGAGAAAACCTGAAAAAATCTAAAAATGAGAAAATCACACTGTAGGAGCTGGAATATGGTGAGGAACCCTGAAAAGTCAAAAAAAGAGAAAAATCACACTGTAGGACCTGGAATATGGTGAGAAAACATGAAAAATTCAAAAAGGAGAAAATCACACTCTAGGACTTGGAATATGATGAGAAAACCTGAAAAAGTCCAAAAATGAGAAAATCACACTGTAGGACTTCGAATATGGTGCCCCT
>NW_028227836.1:0-68185 GCF_978045245.1 Mus caroli | reverse complement strand
GGAAAATTAAAAATTCACACTGTCGGTCCCAGAATATGGCAAGAAACCATGAAAAAAGTGGAAAATTAAAAATTCACACTGTATTACCCAGAATATGGCAAGAAATACTGAAAAGTGTAGAAAATTAAAAATTCACACTGAAGGACTTGGAATACGGCAAGAAATTCTAAAAAACGTGGAAATGAGAAAATCACACTGTAGGACCCAGAATATGACCAAAAAACCTGAAAAACGTGGAAAATTAAAAATTAACACTGAAGGACCCGGAATATGGCAAGAAAACCTGAAAAATGAGGAAAATTAAAAACTCACACTGAAGGACACAGAATATGGTGAGAAAACCTGAAAAATGAGGAAAATTAAAGACACACACTGAAGGACACAGAATATGGTGAGAAAACCTGAAAAAAAGTAGAAAATTAAAAATACAAGCTGTAGGACCCAGAATATGGGGAGAAACCCCGAAAAAAGTAGAAAATTAAAAACTCACACGGAAGGACCCCAAATAGGCGAGAAAACCTGAAAAATTTGTAAAATGAGAATGATCACACTGTAGGACTCAGATTTGCAAAAAAATTGAAAAACGTCGAAAATGAGAAAATCACACTGTAGGACAAAGAATATGCCGTGAAACCCTGAAAAACGTGAAAATTAAAAATACATGCTGTAGGACCCAAAATAGGTCGAAAAACCCTGAAAAATTAGTAAAGTAAAAACTCACACTGAAGGACCCCAAATATGGCGAGAAAACCTGAAAAAGTTAGAAAATGAGAAAAATCACAATGTAAGACCCAGAATATTACGAAAAACCCTGCAAAACGTGAAAAATTAAAAAATCACACTGAAGGACCTGGAATATGGAGAGAAAACCTGAAAACCGAGTAAAAATAAAAACTCACACTGAAGGACACAGAATATGGTGAGAAAACCTGAAAAATGAGGAAAATTAAAGACTCACACTGAAGGACACAGAATATGGTGAGAAAACCTGAAAAAAAGTAGAAAATTAAAAATACAAGCTGTAGGACCCAGAATATGGGGAGAAACCCCGAAAAAAGTAGAAAATTAAAAACTCACACGGAAGGACCCCAAATAGGCGAGAAAACCTGAAAAATTTGTAAAATGAGAATGATCACACTGTAGGACCCAGATTTGCAAAAAAAATTGAAAAACGTCGAAAATGAGAAAATCACACTGTAGGACAAAGAATATGCCGTGAAACCCTGAAAAACGTGAAAATTAAAAATACATGCTGTAGGACCCAAAATAGGTCGAAAAACCCTGAAAAATTAGTAAAGTAAAAACTCACACTGAAGGACCCCAAATATGGCGAGAAAACCTGAAAAAGTTAGAAAATGAGAAAAATCACAATGTAAGACCCAGAATATTACGAAAAACCCTGCAAAACGTGGAAAATTAAAAAATCACACTGAAGGACCTGGAATATGGAGAGAAAACCTGAAAAACGAGTAAAAATAAAAACTCACACTGAAGGACCCCAAATATGGCGAGAAAACCTGAAAAAGGTAGAAAATGAGAAAAATCACAATGTAAGACCCAGAATATTACGAAAAACCCAGCAAAACGTGGAAAATTAAAAAATCACACTGAAGGACATGGAATATGGCGAGAAAACCTGAAAACCGAGTAAAAATAAAAACTCACACTGAAGGACCCTGAATATGGTTAGAAACGCTGAAAACGTGGAAAATTAAAAATACACGCTGTAGGACACAGATTATGGCGAGAAACCATGAAAAAAAGTGGAAAATTTAAAACTCACACTGTATTACCCAGAGTATGGCGAGAAATACTGAAAAACGTGGAAAATTAAAAATTTACACTGAAGGACCCCAAATATGGCGAGAAAACCTGGAAAAGGTTGAAAATGAGAATAATCAAACTGTAGGACCCAGAATGGCGATAAAACTTGAAAAATGACGAAAAAAAGAAAATCAAACTGTAGGACCCAGAATATGTCTAGAAACCCTGAAAACGTGGAAAATTAAAAATACACACTATAGGACCCAGATTATGGCGAGAAACCCTGAAAAAAGTAGAAAATTAAAAACTCACACTGAAGGACCCCAAATATGGCGAGAAAACCTGAAAAAAGTGGAATATGAGAAAATCACACTGTAGGACCCAGAATTACGAGAAACTTGAAAAACGTGGAAAATCAGAAAATCACACTGCAGGACCCAGAATATGCCTAGAAACCCTGAAAAACGTGAAAATTAAATATTTACAGACAGAAGGAGATTATGGCGAGAAACCATGAAAAGTGGAAAATTAAAAATTCACACTGTATTACCCAGAATATGGCGAGAAATACTGAAAAACGTGGAAAATTAAAAATTCACACTGAAGGACCAGGAATATGGCGAGAAAACCTGAAAAACGAGGAAAATTAAAAACTCACACTGAAGGACCCAGAAAATGGCGAGAAAACCTGAAAAAGGAAGAAAATTAAAAACTCACACTGAAGGACCCAGAATAAGGGGGAGAAAACCTGAAAAAGGTGGAAAATGAGAAAATGACACTGTAGGACCCAAAATATGACGAAAAAACCTGAAAAACGTGGAATAATAAAAATTCACACTGAAGGACCAGGAATATGGCACGAAAACCTGAAAAAGGAAGAAAATTAAAAACTCAAACTGAAGGACCCAGAATATGGCGAGAAAACCTGAAAAAGGTGGAAAATGAGAACAATCACACTGCAGGACCCAGAATTGCAAAAAAACTTGTAAAAATTTCGAAAATGAGAAAATCACACTGTAGGACCCAGAATATGTCGAGAAACGCTGAAAAACGTGGAAAATTAAAAATACACGCTGTAGGACCCAGATTATGGCGAGAAACCATGAAAAAAGTGGAAAATTTAAAACTCACACTGTATTACCCAGAGTATGGCGAGAAATACTGAAAAATGTGGAATATTAAAAAATTCACACTGAAGGACCTGGAATACGGCAAGAAAACCTGAAAAATGAGGAAAATTAAAAACTCACACTGAAGGACCCCAAATATGGCGAGAAAACCTGACAAAGTTGGAAAATGAGAAAATCACACTGTAGGACCCAGAATTACGAAAAAACTAGAAAAACTTGGAAAATGAGAAAATAACACTGAAGGACCCAGAATATGCAGAGAAACCCTGAAAAACCTGAAAATTAAAAATTCACACTATCTGACACAGAATATGGCGAGAAACCATGAAAAATTGGAAAAATATAAATGCACACTAAAGGACCCGGAATATGGCGAGAAAACCTGAAAAACGAGTAAAAATAAAAACTCACACTGAAGGACCCAGAATATGGCTAGAAACACTGAAAACGTGGAAAATTAAAAATACACACTGTAGGACATGGATTATGGCGAGAAACCATGAAAAAAAGTGGAAAATTTAAAACTCAAACTGTATTACGCAGAGTATGGCGAGAAATACTGAAAAACGTGGAAAATTAAAAATTCACACTGAAGGACCTGGAATACGGCAAGAAAACCTGAAAAACGTCGAAATGAGAAAATCACACTGTAGGACACAGAATATGACGAAAAAAACCTGAAAAATGAGGAATATTAAAAATTCACACTGAAGGACCCGGAATATGGTGTGAAAACCTGAAAAACGAGGAAAATTAAAAACTCACACTGAAGGACCCCAAATATGGCAAGAAAACCTGACAAAGTTGGAAAATGAGAAAATCACACTGTAGGACCCAGAATTACGAAAAAACTAGAAAAACTTGGAAAATGAGAAAATAACATTGAAGGACCCAGAATATGCAGAGAAAACCCTGAAAAACCTGAAAATTAAAAATTCAAACTTTCGGACACAGAATATGGTAGGAAACCTTGGAAAAGTATAAATGCACACTAAAGGACCTGGAATATGGCGATAAAACCTGAAAATCCAGTAAAAACAAAAACTCACACTGAAGGACCCAGAAGTATGGCAAGAAACCCTGAAAAAAGTTGAAAATTAAAAACTCACACTGAAGGACCCCAAATATGGCGAGAAAACCTGAAAAAGGTTGAAAATGATCATAATCAAACTGTAGGACCCAGAATTGCGATAAAACTTGAAAAAAGACAAAAAAAAGAAAATCAAACTGTAGGACCCAGAATATGTCGAGAAACCCTGAAAACATGGAAAATTAAAAATACATGCTATAGGACCCAGATTATGGCGAGAAACCCTGAAAAAATAGAAAATTAAAAACTCACACTGAAGAAACCCAAATATGGCTAGAAAACCTGAAAAAAGTGGAAAATGAGAAAATCACACTGTAGGACCCAGAATTAGAAAAAACTTGAAAAACATGGAAAATGAGAAAATCACACTGCAGGACCCAGAATATGCCTAGAAACGCTGAAAAACGTGAAAATTAAATATTCACAGTCAGAAGCAGATTATGGCTAGAAATACTGAAAAACGTGGACAATTAAAAATTCACACTGAAGGACCAGGAATAAGGCGAGAAAACATGAAAAACGAGGAAAATTAAAAACTCACACTGAAGGACCCAGAAATGGTGAGAAAACCTGAAAAAGTTGGAAAATGAGTAAACCACACTGTAGGACTCAGAATATGTCGAGACCCTGAAAAACGTGGAAAATTAAAAATACACGCTGTAGGACCCAGAATATGGGGAGAAAACCTGAGAAAGGTGGAAAATGAGAAAATCACATTGTAGGACCCAGAATATTGCGAGAAACCCTTAAAAACGTGGAAAATTTAATATTCACACTGTAGGACTCAGAATATGGTGAGAAACCCTGAAGAAAGTAGAAAATTAAAAATTCACACTGAAGGACCTCAAATATGGCGAGAAAACCTGAAAAAGGTAGAAAATGAGAAAATCACACTGTAGGACACAGTATATGCCAAGAAACCCTGAAAAACGTAGAAAATTAAACCTGAGAAAAGTGGAAAATGAGAAAATCACACTGTAGGTCACAGAATTGCGAAAAAACTTGAAAAACTTCAAAAATGTGAAAATCACAGTGTAGTACCCAGAATATGCAGAGAAACCCTGAAAAACGTGAAAAATTAAAAATACACGCTGTAGGACCAGAATATGGGGAGAAACCTTGAAAAACATGGAAAATTAATATTCACACTGTAGGACCCAGAATATGGCAAGAAACCTTGAAAAACGTGGAAAATTAAAAATTCACACTGTAGAACCCAGAATATGACGAAAAAGACATAAAAACTTTTAAAATTAAACATTGACACTATAGGACACAGAATATGCCAAGAAACCCTGAGAAACCTGGAAAATAAAAAATACACGCTGTAGGAACCAGAATATTGCGAGAAACCCTGAAAAAAGTAGAAAATTAAAATCTCACAGTGAAGGAACCCGAATATGGTGAGAAAACCTGGAAAACATGGAAATTAACAACTCACACTCAAGGATCTGGAATATGGCGAGAAAACCTGAAAAAATTGGAAAAGTGAAAACTCGCACTGAAGGACCTAGAATATGGCAAGAAACCCTGAAAAAAGTAGAAAATTAAAAACTCACACTGAAGGACCCTGAATATGGCAAGAAAACATGAAAAAGGTGGAAAATGAGAATAATTACACTGTAGGACCCAGAATTCCGAATAAACTTGAAAAAAAGGGAAAATTAACAACTCACTCAGAAAGACCTGGAATATGGCAAGAAACCCTGAAAAACGTGGAAAATTAAAAATTCATCTGTAGGACCCAAAATATGTTGGGAAACCTTGAAAAACATGGAAAATTAAAAATTCACACTGTCGGACCCAGATTATGGCAAGAAACCATGAAAAAAGTGGAAAATTAAAAATTCATACTGTATTACCCAGAATATGGCAAGAAATACTGAAAAACGTGGAAAATTAAAAATTAACACTGAAGGACCTGAAATAGGGCAAGAAACCCTGAAAAACGTGAAAATGACAAAATCATTCTGTAAGACCCAGAATATGACCAAAAAACCTGAAAAACGTGGAAAATTAAAAATTCACACTGAAGGACCCCGAATATGGCGAGAAATCCTGAAAAACAAGGAAAATAATAAACTCACACTGAAGGACCCAGAATTACGTAAAAACTTGAAAAACGTGGAAAATGAGAAAATCACACTGCAGGACCCAGAATATGCCTAGAAACCCTGAAAAACGTGAAAATTAAAAATTCACACTTTAGGACACAGAATATGGCGAGAATCCATGAAAAGTGGAAAATTAAAAATTCACACTGTATTACTCAGAATATGGCGAGAAATACTGAAAAACGTGGAAAAATAAAAATTCACACTGAAGGAACTGGAATACGGCAAGAAAACCTGAAAAACATGGAAATGAGAAAATCACACTGTAGGACCCAGAATTACGAAAAAACTTGAAAAACGTGGAAAATGAGAAAATCACACTGCAGGACCCAGAATATGCCAAGAGACCCTGAAAAAGGTGAAAATTAAAAATTCACACTGTAGGTCCCAGATTATGGCAAGAAACCCTGAAAAAAGTGGAAAATTAAAAATTCATACTATATTACCCAGAATATGGCAAGAAATACTGAAAAACTTGGAAATTAAAAATTCACACTTAAGGACCTGGGATACGGCAAGAAAACCTGTAAAACGTGGAAATGACAAAATCACACTGTAGACCCAGAATATGATGAAAAAAACTGAAAAAAAACGTAGAAAATTAAAAATTCACACTGAAGGACCCGCAATATGGTGAGAAATCCTGAAAAAGTGGAAAATTATAAACTCACACTGAAGGACCCAGAATTACGTAAAAACTTGAAAAAAGTGGAAAATGAGCAAATCACACTGCACTACCCAGAATATGCCGAGAAACCATGAAATACGTAAAAATTAAAAATTCACACTTTAGGATACAGAATATGGTGAGAATCCATGAAAAGGGTAAAATTAAAAATTCACACTGTATTACCCAGAATATGTCGAGAAATACTGAAAAACGGGGAAAATTTAAAATTCACACTGAAGGACCTGGAATACGGCAAGAAAACCTGAAAAACGTGGAAATGAGAAAATCACACTGTAGGACCCAGAATATGACGAAAAAACCTGAAAAACGTGGAATATTAAAAATTCACACTGAATGACCCGGAAAAGGTGAGAAAACCTGAAAAAAGTAGAAAATTAAAAATTTACACTTAAGGACACCCAAATATGGCGAGAAAACCTGAAGAAAGTAGAAAATTAAAAACTCACACAGAAGGAACCCAAATATGGTGAGAAAACCTGAAAAAGGTGGAAAATGAGAAAATCACAATGTAGGACCCAAAATTACGAAAAAACTTAAAAAACGTGGAAAATGAGAAAATCACACTGCAGGACCCAGAATATGCCAAGAAACCCTGAAAAAGGTGAAAATTAAAAATTCACACTGTAGGACCCAGATTATGGCAAGAAACCCTGAAAAAAGTGGAAAATTAAAAATTCACACTGTATTACCCAGAATATGGCAAGAAATACTGAAAAACGTGGAAAATTAAAAATTCACACTGAAGGACCTGGAATACGGCAAGACAACCTGAAAAACGTGGAAATGACAAAATCACACTGTAGACCCAGAATATGACGAAAAAAACCTGAAAAAATCGTAGAAAATTAAAAATTCACACACAAGGACCCCGAATATGGCGATAAATCCTGAAAAACTAGGAAAATTATAAACTCACACTGAAGGACCCAGAATTACGTAAAAACTTGAAAAACGTGGAAAATGAGAAAATCACACTGCAGTACCCAGAATATACCGAGAAACCCTGTAATACGAAAAATTAAAAATTCACACTTTCAGACACAGAATATGGCGAGAATCCATGAAAAAAGTTGAAAATTAAAAATTCACACTGTATTACGTAGAATATGGCGAGAAATACTGAAAAACGTGGAAAATTAAAAATTCACATTGAAGGACCTGGAATATGGCGAGAAAACCAGAAAAACAAGTAAAATTAAAAACTCACAATGAAGGACCCAGAATATGGCGAGACACCCTGAAAAAAAGTAGAAAATTAAAAATACACGCTGTAGGACCCAGAATATGGCGAGAAACCCTGAAAAAAGTAGAAAATTGATAACTCACACTGAAGGACCCCAAATATGGCTAGAAAACCTGAAAAAGGTGGATAATGAGAAAATCACACTGTAGGACCCAGATATACGAAAAAACTTGAAAAACCTGGAAAATGAGAAATCACACTGCAGGACCCAAAATATGCAGAGAAACCCTGAAAAGGTGAAAATTAAAAATTCACACTGTCTGACCTAGATTATGGCGAGATACCATGAAAAAATTGGAAAATTAAAAATTCACATTGTATTACCCAGAATATGGCGAGAAATACTGAAAAACGTGGAAAATTAAAAATTCACACTGAAGGACCTGGAATACGGCAAGAAAACCTGAAAAAGGTGGAAATGAGAAAATCACACTGTAAGACCCAAAATATGACGAAAAAACTTGAAATACGTGGAAAATTAAAAATTCACACTGAAACTCCCCGAATATGGCGAGAAAACTTGAAAAACGAGGGAAATTAAAAATTCACATTGAAGGACCCAGAATAGGTGAGAAAAACTGAAAAAAGTAGAAAATTAAAAATTCACACTGAAGGACCCCCGAATATGGAGAGAAACCTTAAAAAAGTTGAAAATTAAATATTCACACTGAAGGACCCCGAATATGGAGATTATACTTGAAAAAAATAGAAAATTAAAAACTCACACACAAGGACCCCAAATATGGCGAGAAAACCTGAAAAAGTGGAAAATGAGAAAATCATAATGTAGGACCCAGAATTACATAAAAACTTGAAAAACGAGGAAAATCAGAAAATCACACTGCAGGACCCAGAATATGCTGAGAAACCCTGAAAAGGTGAAAATTAAAAATTCACACTGTCGGAACCAGATTATGGCAAGAAACCATGAAAAAAGTGGAAAATTAAAAATTCATACTGTATTACCCAGAATATGGCAAGAAATACTGAAAAACGTGGAAAATTAAAAATTCACACTGAAGGACCTGGAATAGGGCAAGAAACCCTGAAACACGTGAAAATGACAAAATCAATCTGTAAGACCCAGAATATGACCAAAAAACCTGAAAAACGTGGAAAATTAAAAATTCACACTGAAGGACCCCGAATATGGCGAGAAATCCTGAAAAACAAGGAAAATAATAAACTCACACTGAAGGACCCAGAATTACGTAAAAACTTGAAAAACATGGAAAATTAGAAAATCACACAGCAGGACCCAGAACATGCCTAGAAACCCTGAAAAACGTGAAAATTAAAAATTCACACTTTAGGAGACAGAATATGGCGAGAATCCATGAAAAGTGGAAAATTAAAAATTCATACTGTATTACTCTGAATATGGCAAGACATACTGAAAAACGTGGAAAATTAAAAATTCACACTGAAGGACCTGGAATATGGCGAGAAAACCTGAAAAACAAGTAAAATTAAAAACTCACACTGAAGGACCCGGAATATGGTGAGAAAACCTGAAAAGAGTAGAAAATTAAAAATACAAGCTGGAGGACCCAGAATATGGCGAGATACCCTGAAAAAAGTAGAAAATAAAAAACTTACACTGAAGGACCCCAAATATATGGAGAAAACCTGAAAAAGGTGGAAAATGAGAAAATCATACTGTAGAACACAGTAATTCGAAAAAAATTGAAAAAAGTAGAAAATGAGAAAATCACACTGTAGGACCAAGAATATGCCGAGAAACCCTGAAAAACTTGGAAAATTAAAAATAGACGCTGTAGGACCCAGAATATGTCGAGAAACCCTGAAAAATTAGAAAAGTAAAAACTCACACTGAATGACCCCAAATATGGCAAGAAAACCTGAAAAAGATGGAAAATGAGAAAATGACACTGTATGACCAGGAATTACCAAAAAATTTGAAAAATGTGTAAAATGAGAAAATCACACTGCAGGAACCAGAATATGCGAGAAACCCTGAAAAATGTGAAAATTAAAAATTCACACTGTCGGTCCCAGAATGTGGCAAGAAAACAGGAAAAAAGTGGAAAATTAAAAATTCACACTGTATTACCCAGAATATGTCGAGAAATTCTGAAAAACGTGGAAAATTAAAAATTCACCCTGAAGGACCTGGAATAGGGCAAGAAAACCTGAAAAACTTGGAAAGGAGGAAATTACACTGTAGGACCAAGAATATGACCAAAAAACCTGAAAAACGTGGAATGAAAAAAATTAACACTGAAGGACCCGGAATATGGCAAGAAAACCTGAAAAATGAGGAAAATTAAAAACTAACACTGAAGGACACAGAATAGGTGAGAAAAACTGAAAAAAGTAGAAAATTTAAAATTCACACTGAAGGACCCCCGAATATGGCGAGAAAACTTGAAAAAAGTAGAAAATTAAAAACTCACACTGAAGGACCCCATATATGGTGAGAAAACCTGAAAATGGTGGAAAATGAGAAAATCACACTGTAGGACCCAGAATTACGAAAAAACTTGAAAAACCTGGAAAATGAGAAAATCACACTGCAGGACCCAGAATATGCAGAGAAACCCTGAAAAGGTGAAAATTAAAAATTGACACTTTCGGACCCAGATTATGGAGAGAAACCATGAAAAAAGTGGAAAATTAAAAATTCACACTGTATTAACCAATATGGCGAGAAATACTGAAAAACGTGGAAAATTTAAAATTTACACTGAAGGACCTGGAATACAGCAAGAAAACCTGAAAAAGGTGAAAATGAGAAAATCACACTGAAAGACCCTGAATATGGCGAGAAAACCTGAAAAATGAGGAAAATTAAAAACTCACACTGAAGGACCCAAAATAGGTGAGAAAACCTGAAAAAAGTAAAAAAGGAGGTAATGATTGTTTCCTTCCTATGCTGGTTCTTTTGTGCCTCTTCCTTCCACTATTAGGAAGGTTTGCAATTACATAATGAGGCAGCTCAGCCAAGCACTTAATTTGGAAATAGGACTAGAGGATAGGATACACCTGAAGACTGACAGTCATTTCTTTGTGTTCTTGATGCTTCAATGGAAGCATCTGGTATTCTGAGTGCAGTGTGATAGCTCCCATTCCAGAGGCATAGGTAAGAACCAGATTCCTGGCACTCTGACAGAAAAGGACCTAGGAGAAGCCCCGAGGGTGGGTGTGGATAGGACATTGCCTGAGCCTCCTTTGGCTCAGATCCGTACCCCTGGATTGGTTGGACCCTCACTAGGATCCCCAACTTAACCCTACTGACATCTAGGTTACTCATTTGTGCTCTAGTTGGATTCCCTTGACTGACCTGTTGGCCCCTATGGCCACCCGAAGTCAGCTCCCAGATCCTGTGCCACCTAGGCTCAGACTTGACACGCTATGTCTGTTAACAACAAAATCAGGGTGCCAGACTCACAGGAGACATTTCTTACATGTAGATTACGTTCAGTTTGGGGGAAACAGAGGACAACACAGACGTCGGTTGAGGCCAATATCCAGTTTAGTAAGCAAATACTAATCAGATGCGCAAAGACCTGCTACAGCGATGGAAACAGGTTTAACCATGCTCCTCCAGTGCCAGCCATGGCTTTGCCTGTCTGCATTGTATTTCTATGATATGCCATCGGAGCAGGTAATCACCAAGGATTTGCTCTGGGGATGCTTACCCAGTGGTGGTCACAATTATAAACTTCTAAGCTAAAGAACAGTTCCCCATATAGCACAGTCATTACAGCACGAGAGTATTAATCTCAGGGTCGTTGGTTTGAGCCCAAACTTGGACGAGATGTTATTTTAGTTGGGTCTCGACTGGAGACAATGCTGGCACTTCCCAAGAGTACCCCATGGTTGGGGTTCTGCTTTCTGTATCTCTGACATTAGAACTGGAGGTAGGGAGCATTTGGTGGGTCTTTTGCTCTGCTTGAAGCAGCACTGGGTGTACTAAATTGCAGTGGGTGCAAGTGTTACAGACTCTACACTAGTTTTGACATTCTCAAGCAATTGGGGCACTGGGTAGTCTTGGATTACCCTTTTCAGGTAGATCTGAAACTCAATTCTTTTGGTGTTTACTCAATTCAACCAGAGGATTCCAAGATATCCCTCTTAGAAAGACTAGCTGGTGCTTCTCTTTAAGGCTTGTTGGTCCTACCACTAGAGGATTCTCCCTTAGGGTCTGATAGGATCTTCCTAGGTTCAAATCTTGGACCAGCCCTCTTCTTTTGCCAATCAAACCCTGAGGATTAAAAGTCAACCTTGGCTCCTTAGAAGGTATGACTAAACAAATGAAAATGGAAATTCGTAAGTACCCAAAGTGGTATTTTTGGTTGGTTTCTTTGGACCTTGTTTTCTGTTTTAGGCAGAGTCTTGTTCCTTTACCTTAGGCTGCTCCTGACAAAGTCAAGGATAGCTGCATTTCTAATCTTCATGCCTTCACTTCTTGTGTGCTGGAAAGATAGGCATGTGTATTAATCTGGTGTTCAGGTTGGAACCCAGGCTTAGGCAAGCAATTAGATGAGCTACAGCATCAGCTCATAACTCAAAATGTCCACCAAGAATTGCTTGCATTATTCAAATTAGCCTGAAGGATACAAATATTGGAAAATGTTGGAATTAAAAAAAATCAATCCAGCTGCTCTGGCAAATCAGGGAGAACTGGAGCAGGCCTCTAGATGCACCAGCTTCTAGTCAGGTCTTTAGTGTATTTGACATACCCTGAGCTACATGAGAAGAAACACAAATAGCTAAAACAGGATTGTGAGACTAGCTGCAAGACATGTGGCTGGCAAATAAAAACCGCTTTGAAATTTGCCAGTAACCCTTAAGTGCAAATCTGGTTCCAGATCACTGGCCTTTAATCATCACTAGTTTGCTTGGGTCCAACCCACAGGACCCAAAAAGTAGTCAAGAGCCTGTGACCTCTTCAGATTTGCTGGACTAGCATTTTCAGGTCCCCTGGTGCGCAGATCTAAGAATGGAGAGGTGCTGCCAAACCTGGCTAGGGTCTCAGCTTTGCGAATCTGCCTTGGAACTTCCTTTTTTTCCATAATCTCCATAAAAAGGCAAAGGATTTTTACATTTAAGAAGTCCTTGCACTTCGGATAGGAAACATACTCCAAGAACCACAGTCAGCCCTCTGGCCCCTGTAGAGTCCTGACTGAGCTTGGGTCTCCCAGCTCAGTGTTTTGAAATCACAAGGTGGATTCCTGTGCAGAGAATGTATAGATGCGAGTAGGAGGAATGAGTCCTTCTAGGGTTCTGTGAGCTGGAAGGCGCAGTGTGGACTTAACCGAACAAGCCTCAGATTCTGCCGAATTTTCACCACTGGGTAAACTGCCAGATACCATGAAAGAAGAGAGGGACTCCCCTAAGGAGGCTCTTCGGGCATCTCTCCGGGGTGGGAGGCTTGATTCGAACCCTGATACCTCTGGTACACTGGTGTCTACACTTTGAGGCTCCTGGCGAAATCTTCAAGGTCCTGAACAGTGGCCAGGCTTCCAAGGTGGCATTCAGTCCTGCGACTGTATATGTGGGATGCAGAGAAGGCCCTGATTTCTTCTATCCAGCCTTACAGAATCAGCTGAGCTCTTTCCTTTTTCAGTAGGGGGCTGCCCCAACTTCTCTCTCAGCATCACATTCATGCGCTTAGCTAATAGGCAAAAGTAACTGTTAGCTACTTTTAGATGAGGCAAAAGTAGGTGTTAGCTGAAAGAAGAGGTCATTAATAAGGGAAGAACTAAATACATTTAGCTCTTTTGTCCACTGCCCCCACAACCCCGGCCCCCTGGCTGGTTCCCAGGCTGACTTTGAAATCTCCTTAACCTAGCCTCTGAAGTACTGCCCAAACAGGAGTGAGTGATATCCATGTTACTTCATGACTTTAGTAACAACCTCACAAAGGCAAATTTAGTCTATTCTTGTCTACATGGCTGATAAAACCTGGGAGAGGGTTTATTTTTGTTTTTTAAATAAAACAAGCTGTGATGGATCAGCTCCTATCAGTGCGAAAGTCTTTTACTTCCCTGGACTAGAAAGAGAGGCAGAAAACAGACTAGAAGATGGATGAGCAGGAAGGCCAAAAGAAGAGAGGTTGCTTGTCTGACAGTGACTGTGGACTGAAATAATTATTGGGGACCTGGGAAGGTCCAGGGAGAATAATAATTTTAGTGAATTAACCCGGTTAATTAATGGGTGATCTTTGGTTTGAATTTCTATTTAAGAATAAGAGCCAGTTCTGTGACTTCTTACATTCTTTCAAGGTGGGATAAAGACTGCTATTGGACATGATTTGGGCTCCAGCAAATTGGTCTGTGATTTAGGGAGCGCTCTGAAAGAAAGAAAGAAAAAAAAAAAAAACCAGGTACTTTGAGTCCAAGAACAGCGATTGTTGGGAGAACCTTCCTGGAATAAGCACAGGGAAACAACTGAGAGAGGAAGAGAGATGTCAAAGGTGGACCAAAGCCAAGACAGCTCCTGCAAGTCTTTGTAATTTCATTTTATACTTTAAAACCATAACGTAGGGTGGACAAGCTAGTGTTTAAGTGCTGGCATCAGTCAGCAGGCTGGGAAGGGCACTGGGCCACTGCCTCACCTGGTTCTTTAGGCCTCTCCGGTTCAGGTAGCTAGTGAAGCTGGGCTCTGCAAACAGAGTGCAAGCAACACTTTAGTAAACAACTAAGGAAATCAATAAATTGACACCAAATAATTGTTTTGGTAAAGCTAGTTTTACTTCATTATATTCTGGGAAATTGTCTGGTCACTCACTGTGTCTTTGATAACGTATGTCTTGTTAGTGACTCTTCTTTCTTTCCTTTGTCCTTCCATCTTTTTCTATTTCCTTCCACCGTGTCCTCCTTACTCCCATCCTCCGTCCTTCTGTTGCACTGAAGAGTGCAGAGTGGTATTGGAATGGTTTGTGAAGAATTACCCCTAAGAGTACTGCTCCAGGTGTTTGTGTTCTGGCTAGAGTATCAGCTGGCTTTAAACCACAGAGTCATCAACCTGGAGGAGGAAGGGAGAGGAGGTCAAAGGCAGCAATAGAGTCTAAGCTGGAGCCAACAGACTCTGTTCTATTTTCTTAATCGATTGTCTTCTAGACAGCATCTTGGCACACAGCTCAAGATGGACTTGATTTCTCTGCCCCTTGCTCTTTCTTTCCCTCTCCACTTCTCCTCCCATTTTCCCAGGCAGGCTTCACATCCAATACACAACCAAGGATGATCTCAACCCCTCCACCCTTTAAAATGTATTAATCATTTCACTTGTTTATATTTCAAGTATTATCCCCCTCCTGCTCTCCCCTCCCTGAGGCCCAACTTTTCCCCCTCCCTACCCAGCCACTCCCACCTAATCCTTCTAGTATCCCACTTCTCTGGGGTATCAAGCCTCAACAGGACCAAGTGCCACCCCTCCCACTGACGCCAGACAAGGTAGTTCTCTGCTACATAAGTATTTCTAGTCATAAACCCGCCCATGTATACTCCTTTAGTTGGTAGATTACTCCCTGGGAGCTCTGAGGGGTTGGTTAATTGATACTGTTGTTCGTCCTGTGGGGTTTCCATTCCCTTCAGCTCCTTCAGCCCTTCCCCTAATTTTTCCCTTGGTGTCCCCACACTCAGTCGAATAGTTGCTGTGAGTTTCTCCATCTGTCTTAGTCAGTTTCTTACAGAGGCTCTCAGAGGATATACAGACATACAAGGCTTTTTTCGGTAAGTACATCTTGGCATCAGCCGTAGTGTTGGGGTTTTGTGTCTGTGGGTAGAATACAGTGCTATAGTCTCTGGATGGCCTTTCCTTCAGTCTCTGCTCCATTTTTGTCCCTAAATTTCCTTTAGACAGAGACAATTTTCGGTATTTTTTTTAAATGGGTGGGTGTCCCCATCCCTCAACTTCGTCCCATGTCCATCTCCTGGATATAGTCCCTTCAGGCTCCATCTCCCCTGCCGCAGACCCTCTGTGTCCCTGTGTCTGCGTGGAACGGGGTCTCTCGTCGCAGGTGGGCAAAGCGTGGATGAGCGAGTGACAAACAGACACACACAGGAGAGTTCGTGTGTTTAATCTGAATGTAATTTGACAATTCGAGCTTCAGACTTTTTATACAGAAGACAATAAAGAAGTTGGGTGACATACCTGCAAGGTACAAATGAGGTAACCGGATGCTTAATGATTCTTACACAGAACAGAGGAATGAAAACACAAAGATCAGAAGGAACTGGGCAGTAAAATAATTGAGACAAAGTTAGCCCTATCTAAGGTCAGCTATAGTCTTAGAAGCCTGGTATGAGAACTTTTCACTCCTAGGGCAAGGGCTTTCACACCCAAGTCATGGTTCTAACTAGGGAGTTCCGTTCTAGCTAACCATCTCATGAATAATGCAATACTCTAAAACCACAGCCCGATCTGCTTCCTAAACCATAGTAAATTCCTGTAAATAGGTGTAACTCAGCTATAATACTAAGCATCTATTCTGGTTTCCCCTACGGTCAGAAACTTCTTTCTTCCTAGGTGATGGTAGATTTCTATGAAGGGCAGTCACCTAACTTTTAGTGTAATACCAGGGGCAGTACTGAAATCCAAGCCCAAGGTCTCGCTAAGGACGAACTAGGACTGTTGGAACATTGGTTTAGCTATGACAGAATTCAATCTTAAAAGGCACTTATCATAGGAAAATATTGAAAGAGAGCACGTGGATCCATACACTAGACTAACTCGAGAATGAAACTCGAGAATGAAAAATTACTGTATGGTTAGGGAACGCTAGACTCCAGGAGGAGAGCTTCTTTGAAACTCTTTGCCTCATGAGTGACTTTTAAGCCTCTCGGCTTGTACAGTTGACTCGACCGGGGCGTAGCACTCCCCTGTATTTCAGCTGTTGTTATCCAATTGAGTTCTGGGAACCTCTTGAATTCCTGGCATCTGGGAATTTCTAGTGCATCTCCTAGTTCCCCAAACCCGGCTGCTACTTATTCCTATTCATTCTCCTGGTCCTCTAGACGTCTCTCCTGTCTCTTCACATACCTGACCCTGTCCTTCCTTCTTTCTTCCCCTCCCTTTCTGTCTCCCACCCTGATATGCCCTTCCTCAGCCTGCCATGATTATTTTGTTACCTCTTCTAAGTAGGTTTGAAGAACCGACACTTTGGTCTTACTTCTTGTAAAACTTCATTTGACTTTTAGTTGTTTCATGGGTATTCTGAGCTTTTGGGCTAAAATCCACTTATCGGTGAGTACATACCATGCAAGGTTTTTTGGATTTGTGTTACCTCACTCAAGAAACTATTTTCAGTTCCATCCATGTGCCTACAACGTTTATGATGCGATCATTTTTTATATCTGAGTAGTATTCCATTGTGTAAATGTACCACAGTTTCTGTAACAATTCTTCCATAGAGGGACATCTGGGTTGTTTCCACCTCATGGTTATTAAAAATTAGGGTTCAGTGAACACATTGGTGCAGGTATCTTTGTTCTGTGTTGGAGCATCTTTAGAGTATATGACAACACACTGGAGCATGTGAAACCACAGGGGAGAATGTGACACCACAATGGAGAAATGTGACACCACAGAGGAGTAGGGTGACAGCACCGTGGAGCACTGTGACAATGAAGAGGAGCACTGTGACACCACAGAGGAGCACAATGACACCACAGTGGAGGAGTGTGACAACAGAGTAGAGCAGTGCAACATCAGAGTGGAACACTCTGACATCACTGTAAAGCACTGTAAAGCACTGTGACACCACTGTGGATCACTGTGACAGCAGAGTGGAGTACTGTGACCCGAGAGTGGAGCACTGTGACACTACAGTGCAGCACTGTGACAGCACAGTGGACCACTGTGGCATCAGAGTGGAGCATTGTGACATGACAGTTGAGCACTGTGACATGACAATACAGCAGTGTGACAGTGAGGGAAGCACACTTACATCACTGTGGAGAACTGTGTCAGAAAGGTGGAACACTGTGACACAATAGTGTAGCAGTGTGACACCACAGTGGAGCACTGTGACAACACAGAGAAGCACGGTGACAGTAGAGTGGAGCACTGTGACATGACAGTGGAGCACTGTGATATGATACCACAATAGAGCACTGATAAACCACAGGGAGCACTGTGACACTACAGTGAACCACTGTGATAGCACAGTGCAGCACTGTCTCCCCACAGTGAACCACAATGAAACTACAGTGGAGAACTCTGACAACACAGTGGAGCATGTGACGACACAGTGGAGCATTGTGACACCAGAGATGAGAAATCTGATACCACAGTGGCATACTGTGACACCAAAGTGGAGCATTGTGACAACGATTAGAGCAGGGTGACAAAAGCGTAGAGAAGTGGACATCACAGTGGAGCATTGTAAAACCACAGTTGAGCACAGTGACAGAGAAACCCTAAAAAACGTGAAACATAAAAAATAACACTGTAGGAACTGAAATATGGAAAGAAAAAGTGAAAATCATCAAATATGAGAAAATCACACTGTAGAACTTGAATATGGCGATAAACCCTGAAAAACGTCGAAAATAAAATACTCACAATGTAGGACCTGGAATATTGTGAGAAACCCTGAAAAACAGTGGAAATTTAAAAACTTACACTCTACGACCAGGTATATGGCGACAAATACTGAAAAATGTGAAAAATGATAAACTCAAACGGTAGGAACAGAAATATGACGAGAAACCCTGAAAAACGTGGAAATTGAAAAACAAACACTGTAGGACCTGGAATATGGCAAGAAACACTGAAAAAAACGTTGAAAATGAGAAACTCACGCTGTAGGACCTGGAATATGGGAAGAAACCCAGAAAAAGGTGGAAAATGAGACAACCACACTGTAGGACCTGGAATGTGTCTAGAAACCCAGAAAGAGGGGAAAATGAGAAAATCATAATGCAGTACCTGGAATATCGTAAGAAACCCTGAAAAACGTGAAAAATTAAAAACTTACCCTGTAGGACCTGGAATATAGCAAGAAAACGGAAATTCATTTAAAATGAGAAAATCACACAGTAGGACCTGGAATATGGAGAGAAACCTTGAAAAACGTAGAAATTAAAAACTCACACTGTAGGACCTGGAATATGGCGAGAAAACCTGAAGAACGTGGAAAATAAAAATATAACAGTGTAGGACCAGGGACATGGCAAGAAATTATGGTGGCTCACAACCATCCGTAATGAGATCTGGCTCCCCCTTCTGGAGTGTCTGAGGACAGCTACAGTGTACTTACATATAATAAATAAATAAATCTTTAAAAAAAAGAAAATTAGAAAATAACACTGCAGGACCTGGTATAAGGCTAGAAACACTGAAAAATGAGAAACTCAAACTATAGGACTTTGAATATGTTGAGAAAACTTGACAAACATGGAAAATTGAAAACTTACACTATAGGACTGGGAATCTGGCAAGAAATCCTGAAAATCATGAACAATGAGAAAATCAAACTGTAGAAGCTGGAATATGGCAAGAAACCCTGAAACACGTGGAAAATTAAAAACTCACACTGTAGGTCCTGGAATATGGCGACAAACTCTAAAAAAACATGGAAAATGGAAATTAAAACTATAGGAACTGAGATATGGTGAAAAACTCTGAAAAAATGTGGAAAATTAAAAATTAAACCTGTAGGACATGGAATATGGCGAGAAACCCTGAAAAACGTGGAAAATGAGCAAATGACACTGTAGGACTTGGAATATAGTAAGAAAACCTTTAAAAAGTGGAAAAAAAAAACTAACAGTGTAGGACCTAAAATATGACAAGAAAACTTCAAAATCCTGAAAAATGAGAAAATCAAACTGTAGGACATGGAATATGGCAGGAAAACCTGAAAAAATTGAAAATAAAAAACTCACACCCAATAACCTGCAAATTATGAAAAATGAGAAAATCACACTGTAGGACCTGGAATATGGAGAGAAACACTGAAAGACTTGGAAAATGAGAAACCCAAACTGTAGGACCTGGAATATGCTTAGAAACTCTGAAAAAGGTTGAAAATTAAAAACTCACACGGTTGGATCTAGAATATGTTGAGAAAACCTGAAAAAGGTGGAAAATAAGAAACTCACTCTGTAGGACCTGGAATATGGCAAGAAACCCAGAAAAAGGTGGAAAATGAGAAAATAACACTGCAGCACCTGGTATATGTCTAGAAACACCGAAAAATGAGAAACTCAAACTATAGGACTTGGAATATGTCGAGAAACCTTGGCAAACATGGGAAATTGAAAACTTATACTATAGGACTGGAAATATGTCAAGAAAACCTGAAAAATCACAGGAAATGAAAAAATCACACTGTAGAATCTGGACTATGGCAAGAAACACTGAAACACGTGGAAAATTAAAAACTCACACTCTAGGACCTGGAATATGGTGAGAAGAACTGAAAAATGTGAAAAATGAGAAACTCAAACTATAAGAACTGGAATATGGAAAGAAAACCTTAAAATTGTGGAAAATGAGAGAATCACACTGTAGGACCTAGAATATTGTGAGAAATCCTGAAAAACGTGGAAAATTAAAAACTCACACTTTAGGACCTGGAATATGGCAAGATTCCCTATAAAACATGGAAAAGGAGAAACTCACACTGGAGGACCTGGAATGTGGCAAGAACCCTGAAAGAGGTGGAAAATGACAAAATCAAACTGCAGGACTTGGAATACGGCGAGAAACCCAGAAAAGGTGGAAAATGACAAAATCACACAGCAGGACTTAGAATATGGGGAGAAAACCTGAAAGAATCAGATAATTAAAAAACCTAAAAATAATGAAAAATGAGAAAATCACACTGCAGTACCTAGAACATGGGAAGAACCCCTGAATAATGTGAACAATACGAAACTCAAATGGTAGGATATGGAATATGGCAAGAAACACAGAAAAATGTGGAAAATTAAAAACTCACACTGAAGGACCTGGGATATGGCGAGAAAATCTGAAAATCATAAAAAATGATAAAATCTCACTGTAGGACCTAGAATATGGCAAGAAACACTGAAAAACGTGAAAAATAAAAACTAACATTGTAGGAACAGGAATATGGAGAGAAAAACTGAAAAACATGGAAAATGAGGAACTCAAACTGCAGGACCTATAATATGGCAAAAAACTATGAAAAACGTTGAAAATGAGAAACTCACACTATAGGACCTGGAGTATGGAAAGAAACCCTGAAAAACATGGAAAATAAAAAAACTCACACTGTAGGATCTGGAATATGGGAAGAAAACTGAAAATCATGAAAAATGAGAAAATCATACTGTAGGATCTGGAATAGGAAGAAAACCATGAAAAACGTGGAAAATTAAAAACTCACACTGTAGGACATGGAATATGGCAAGAAACCCTGAAAAAGTTGGAAATTTAAAAACTCACACTCTAGGACTTGGAATATGACAAGAAACTCTGAAAAATGTGGAAAATTAAAATCAAACAGTGAATGACCTGGAATATGGAGAGAAACCCTAAAAACGTGGAAAATGAGAAACTCACACTCTAGGACCTGGAAAATGGAGAGAAACCCAGAAAAAGGTGGAAAATGAGAAAATCACACTGATGGACCTGGAATGTGTCTAGAAACCCAGAAAGAGGGGAAAAATGAGAAATCATACTGAAGTACCTAGAATATCGCGAGAAACCCCAAAAAATGTGGAAAATTAAAAACTTACCCTGTAGGACCAGGAATAGGGCAAGAAAACCTGAAAATCGTTGAAAAGGAAAAAAACACACTGTAGGACCTGGAATATGGTGAGTAACTATAAAAACGTGGATAATTAAAAAATCACACTGAAGGCCTGGAATATGGCAAGAAATCCTGAAAAATGTGGAAAATGAGAAAATCACACTGTAGGACCTGGAATATGGTGAGAAAACTTGAATAAGTCGAAAAATGAGAAAATCACACTGTAGAACCTGGAAAATGTTGAGAAACCCTGAAGAAGTCGAAAAATGAGAAAATCATATCTAGTACCTGGAATATGGTGAGAAACCCTGTATAGTCGAATAATGAGAAAATCATACTGTAGGACCTGGAATATGGTGAGAAACCCTGAAAAAGTCGAAAAATGAGAAAATCATACTGTAGTACCTGGAATATGGCGATAAACCCTGAAAAACATAGAAAATTAAAAACTCACACTGAAGGACCTGGAATATGGCGATAAACCCTGAAAAATGCCGGAAATTAAGGTTTCATACTGAAGGACTAGGAATACGGCGAGAGACAAAAAAAAAAAAAAAAAAAAAAAAAAAAAAAAAACGTGGATAATTAAACAATCACACGAAAGGACTGGAATATGGCAAGAAATCCTGAAAAATGTGGAAAATGAGAAAATCACAGTGTAGGACCTGGAATATGGTGAGAAACCCTGGAAAAGTCGAAAAATGAGTAAATCAAACTGTAGGTCCCAGAATATTGCGAGAAACCCTGAAAAACGTGGATAATTAATTATTCAAACAGAGGGCTGGAATATGGCAAGAAATCCTGAAAAATGTGGAAAATGAGAAAATCACACTGAAGGACCTGGAATATGGCAAGAAACCCGGAAAAAACATGGAAAATTAAAAACTAACATTGTAGGAAAAGGAATATGGAGAGAAAACCTGAAAAACGTGGAAAATGAGAAACTCACATTGTAAGACATGGTTTATGGCAAGAAACCCTGAATAAGTTGGAAAATTAAAAACTCACACTCTAGGATCTGGTATATGGCAAGAAAACCTGAAAATCATGAAAAATGAGAAAATCACACTGTAGGATATGGAATATGGCAAGAAAAAATGAAAAACATGGAAAATGAGAAATTCAAACTGCAGAACCTGGAATATGCTGAAAAGACCTGAAAAACGTGGAAAATGAGGAACTCAAACTGCAGGACCTATAATATGGCGAAAATCTCATGAAAAATGTAGAAAATGAGAAACTCATACTATAGGACCTGGAATATGGAAAGAAACCCTGAAAGAAATGGAAAATAAAAAACTCACACTGTAGGATCTGGAATATGGGAAGAAAACTGAAAATCATGAAAAATGAGAAAATCATACTGTAGGATCTGGAATAGGAAGAAAACCATGAAAAACGTGGAAAATTAAAAACTTGCACTGTAGGACATGGAATATGGCAAGAAACGCTGAAAAAGTTGGAAATTTAAAAACCCACACTCTAGGACTTGGAATATGACAGGAAACTCTGAAAAATGTGGAAAATTAAAATCAAACAGTGAATGACCTGGAATATGGCGAGAAACCCTGAAAAACGTGGAAAATGAGAAACTCACACTCTAGGACCTGGAAAATGGAGAGAAACCCAGAAAAAGGTGGAAAATGAGAAAAATAACACTGATGGTTCTGGAATGAGTCTAGAAACCCAGAAAGAGGGGAAAAATGAGAAATCATGCTGAAGTACCTAGAATATCGCGAGAAACCCCGAAAAATGTGGAAAATTAAAAACATACCCTGTAGGACCAGGAATAGGGCAAGAAAACCTGAAAATCGTTGAAAAGGAAAATCACACTGTAGGACCTGGAATATGGTGAGTAACTATAAAAACGTGGATAATTAAAAAATCACACTGAAGGCCTGGAATATGGCAAGAAATCCTCAAAAATGTGGAAAATGAGAAAATCACACTGTAGGACCTGGAATATGGTGAGAAAACTTGAATAAGTCGAAAAATGAGAAAATCGCACTGTAGAACCTGGAAAATGTTGAGAAACCCTGAAGAAGTCGAAAATAAGAAAATCATATCTAGTACCTGGAATATGGTGAGAAACCCTGTATAGTGGAATAATGAGAAAATCACATTGTAGGACCTGGAATATGGTGAGAAACCCTGAAAATGTCGAAAAATGAGAAAATCATACTGTAGTACCTGGAATATGGCAATAAACCCTGAAAAACGTGAAAATTAAAAATTCACACTGTCGGACACAGAATATGGCGAGAATCCATGAAAAAAGTTGAAAAATTAAAAATTCACACTATATTACGCAGAATATGGCGAGAAATACTGAAAAACGTGGAAAATTAAAAATTCACACTGACGGACCTGGAATATGGCAAGAAAACCTGAAAAACGTGGAAATGAGAAAATCATAATGTAGGACCCAGAATATGACTAAAAATCCTGGAAACGTGGAAAATTAATAATTCACACCGAAGGACCTGGAATATGGCGAGAAAACCTGAAAAACGAGTAAAATTAAAAACTCACACTGAAGGAACCAGAATATGGCGAGAAAACCTGAAAAAAGTAGAAAATTAAAAATACACGCTGTAGTACCCAGAATATGGCGAGAAACCCTGAAAAAAGTAGAAAATTAAAACTGACACTGAAGGACCCCAAATATATCGAGAAAACCTGAAAAAGGTGGAAAATGAGAAAATCATACTGTAGGACACAATAATGCGAAAAAAATTGAAAAAAGTGGAAAATGAGAAAATCACACTGTAGGACCCAGAATATGCTGAGAAACCCTGAAAAACAGGGAAATTTAAAAATATACTCTGTAGGACCCAGAATATGTCGAGAAACCCTGAAAAAAGTAGAAAATTATAAACTCACACTGAAGGACCCCGAATATGGCAAGAAAACCTGAAAAAGGTGGAAAATGAGAAAATCACCCTGAAGTACCCAGAATAACGGAAAAACTTGAAAATCTTGGAAAAATGATAAAATCACACTGCAGGAACCAGAATATTCCGAGAAACCCAGAAAATCTTGAAATTTAAAAATTCACACTATGGGACCCAGAATATGGCCCTGCCTTGCCTAGACTAGCCTAGCCCTACCTAGTCCAGCCTAGCCCTGCCCTGCCTAGCCTAGCCCTGCCTAGCCCAGCCCTTCGCTGCCTAGCCTAGTCTAGCATAGCCTAGCCCTCCCCTGCACTGCCATGCCTAGCCCTGCTTAGCCTAGCCCTGCCTAACCTAGCCCTGCCCTACCTAGCCTAGCCCTGCTCTGCCTGAACCTGTTTTTAACCAGGCTGGCCTCGAACTCAGAAACTGACTGCCTCTGCCTCCAGAGTGCTTTCCTTAAGAGCTCGAGCCACCACTGACTGTTGGATTTTCTAAGTCTTACATTGGTATGGTGTCTGTTTCTCAGCTGTGAAACCCTGATTAAGACATGTAGTCAGTCCTAGGTCAGCTGTAGCTACAGAGTGAGGCATTATCTAAAACAAAACAAAACAAAACAAAACAAAACAAAACAGAAATAATAAAATAAATAAATTATGCAACCACATGATATCTTTTCTTTCTTTAGATGATACTCAGAGCTTGAAGCAGTTCACCCATGAGACCTCAGCTCTGGACATTGAGGCTGTTTCCCTAACAAACATTAGGGCTGAACCTGAGGGGTTCTACTGCTGAGTTGTGTCCCCCACTTTTAAAAAAAGTTGTTTTCAAAGGCTGCAGGTTCTTAGCACTGTTGCTTGTTACAGGTGAGAAACAGCCCTGAACTTTCAGTGGTAGTTAAAGGCACTGAGACTGGCTTCCTATAGACATAAAAGGCCAAGTCTTTGTTATTAAAAAGTTAATCTGGATTCCCCCATCCCCTGGCATCCTAAGAATTCCTAGAAAGGAAGACAGGGACCTGGGCAGAAGGGTGCAAGGCTACTGGTGTTTGTAAGTGGTAACAGAAGGCTTTCTCTTGTTGGTACCCTACCCCAAGTTACACTGTCACTTCTTTTTCCTTGTTGTTGTTTTGTTGGTTTGTATTCTCTACATAGCCCCTTTCCCTTCCTAACCTTGGTGGTCCTGAACCTTACTGTCCTTGAACTCAGTGATTTGCCTGTCTTGCTGGGATGAAACTGTGAGCTACCATCCAGAAGGAAGCACCCTTCTGAGGTTAGATTGGGGTCTCTTCCAGTTTCCTCTATGAACATGCATATGGCAGGCCTGGTCTTTCTTTTTTTCTTTTCCTTTTCTTTTTAAAGATTTATTTATTTATTATATTTAAGTATGCTGTTGCAATCTTCAGACACTCCAGAAGAGGGTGTCAGATTCTGAAGAATCTAAATCATTCTTATTGTCTCCATATGATGTATATAAACACAGCCTCACATATACTAAAAAAAAAAAAAAAAAAAAAAATGAAAGATGGTGCTACAGAGAGGGCTCAACAATCAAGAGCATTTTCTCTTCTTCCAGAGAACCTGGGCTCAATTACCAGTATATATATGGTGGCCCATCTCCAGTTCCAGGGGATATAATACTCTGTTCTGGAGTCTGTGGGCACAGTATACACATGCAAAACACCCTTACACTAAAAATAAAATAGATCATTGAGAGAGAGGAGAGAGAGGGGGTAAGAGAGAGGGGAGGTAATCATACCTCCTGACGAGTTTGAAGACCTGAGCTTCATCACTTACACAAATAAATAAATGCAAAATATTTTTTATAAATAAACTGCCATTTACCTTTAAAAATTCCTAGAAAACAAGTTCTATGAGCAACAGTTATATTTACTATATCTAAAGGACAGTCTTGAGCATATTCTCTAAATAGAAAAAGGTCTGTTAGTCTTAGAAATGGAAAAGACAAACCAAGGAAGGTTTGCAATTACATAATGAGGCAGCTCAGCCCAGCTCTTAGGTTGGAAATAAGACTGGAGAATAGGATACCCCTGAAGACAGACAGCCATTGCTTTTTGTTTTGGAGGCTGAAAGGATACACCTGAAGACAGCCATTGCTGTGTGTGCTTGATGGTAATCTGGTAATTTTTTTTTTAATTTTTAAAAACTTTTTATCCTCTTTCTTTCTTTCTTTCTTTCTTTCTTCCTTTCTTTTTTCTTTCTTTCTTTCAATTATTATTTTTTTCTCAGAACGGGTTTCTCTGTGCAGCCCTGGCTGACTTGGAACTCCCTCTGTAAGCCAGGGTGACCTTGAATGCAGAAATCTGCCTGAGGCTAAAGGTGTGTTCCACAATTGCCTCAGCTCTACTCTAATTCTGTGTATGTATGTATGTATATATGTATGAATAGAAGTAATATTAATCCATTAATATCTCTTTTTCCTAAAATTCATGTCATTCCTCCTTATCTTTCTCTCTCACTCCCTGTTTGTGTGCATGTGTGTGTTAGTCTAGGGTACACAGATTAAAGAAATCATATTTCCCATGGAATCTTAGAAATAAACAAGGAAGCCGGGTGTGGTGGAGCACCCCTTTAAACCCAGCACTTGGCAGGCAGAGGCCGGCAGATTTCTGCATTCCAGGCCATCCTGGTCTACAGAGTGAGTGCCAAGACACCCAGGGCTACACAAAGAAACACTGTCTTGAACGCCCCTCCCTCCTAAAAATAATAAAGAAGTAATAGACAAAAAGCAAGAGAAAAACATGTGGCCATGGCTGCTGGTGGCTTTTCAGTGACTCCTCACCCTTCTGCACTGGATTCAGTTAAGTTCTATTCCACTAGTAGCTGGGAAAGAAGGGGAAGAAACAGAAGCAACCTGGAACAATAGGTCTCATGAAGGCCAGCCACCTCCATCTTGAGAAGGGTGGTCAGTCAGCAGACAAGATGGCTGCCATCCACATGTCGCCTTTCAGCATGGTGAGGTCAATGTGCCAATGTTCAACCGAGTGACAGAACAAGGAAGTAGACATGCAGACAATAAACATGCAGGCACACCACCTCCCTTCCCTTCTGTTGTTAAGTAAAAGACACACAATTTTTATTATTTACAGTAAGCCTTGAAAAGCACTCTGACAGCCTCGCAGATATCTACCTTCTATGTGATTAGAATTTCCGTTTTTTTAAAAATTAATTTTCAGGAGTTGCATGGTGACTTGTCCTAGGTTATGGTGCCCTCTTCTGGCATGTAGTCATATAGGCAGCAGATAGAGCACACACACACACACACACAAACACTTACATTGAGAACTAATAGTTATAATAACAACAAACAAACAAGCAAGCAAACAAACAAACAAACAAATATATAAACAAGAGGGAAAAAGAGATTCTGGCTTCTGCCAGGTTGTGTGGGTGGCAAAGGCAGGCAGGCAGAGAGGACCTCTGTGAGTTTGAGGCTACCCAAGCCTACACAGATAGTTCCAGAACAGACTGCCTGGGATATACCAAGAGGAACCCTATCTCGAGGCAAAAGAAAACAAAAGCAGAGAAGGTTCTGGCTTTTATTTTACTGATCTGTCTGTCTGTCTTTCTTTCACCAGGCTGGCCTCGAACTCAGAAACTGACTGCCTCTGCCTCCCGAGTGCTCTCATTAAGAGCTTGAGCCACCCCTGAATGTCGGGTTTTCTAAGTCTTACCTTGCTCTTGGTGTCTGTTCTCAGCTGTGAAACCCTAATTAACACATGTAGTCAGTCCTGGGTCATCCAGAGCTACAGACTGAGGCCTTATCTAAAACCAAACAAAACAACACAAAACAACAAATAGAAATAATAAAATACATAAATTAACCAACCACATCATATCTTTTCTCTCCCTAGTTGGTACTCAAAAATTGCAGCAGTTTGCTTGTGAGACCTCAGCTCTGGACACTGAGGCTGTTTTCCTACCAAGTAATAGGGCTGAACTTGAGGAGCTCTCCAGCTCAGTTGTGTCCCCTGCTTTTTAAAAAAAAGAGTTGTTTTCAAAGGCTGCAGGTTCTTACCACTGTTGCTTGTTACAGATGAATTATAGCCCTGAACTTTCAATGGTACTTAAAGGCACAGACAGGTGCTTCCTATAGACATAAGAGCCCAAGTCTTGTGGTCATAACCAGTGATAATAACCTGGGCGGAAGGGTGCAAGGCTTCTTCTGTTTGTAAGTGGTAACAGAAGGCTTTCTCTTGTTGGTACCCTATCACAAGCTACACTGTCTATTCTTTTTCCTGGTTAGTGTTTCCTTGCTTTGTTTTCACTACATAGCTCCTTCCTCTTCATATCATTGGCTGTCCTGAACCAGGCAGTCCTTGAAATCAGTGATTTGCCTGTCTTGCTGGGATTACATTCTGAGCTACCATCCAGAGGGAAGAAACCTGCTGAGTTTAGACTGCTCTCTCTCTAGGTTTCCCCTATGAACATGCAAATGGCAGTCCTACCTGGTCTTTCTTTTTTTTTTTCCTTTTAAAAAAATGTTTATTTATTTATTTATGTATTTATTTGATATAAGTACACTGTAGCTGTCTTCAGACACTCCAGAAGAGGGTGTCAGATTCTGGAGAATCTAAATCCCTCTTATGGTCTGCATATGATGTACATAAACACAGCCTCACATATACGTCTAAAAATTTAAAGATGGGTGGGGCCACTGAAAGGGGTCAACAATTAAGAGCATTGTCTCCTCTTCCAGAGAACCTGGGCTCAACTACCAGCAACTATATGGTGGCCCATCTCCTGTTCCAGGGGATCTGATACTCTCTTCTGGCTTCTGTGGGCACAGTATACACATGAAAACACCCTTACACTAAAAATAAAATACATCATTGAGAGAGAGGAAAGAGGGCTTTTGAGAGAGAGAGAGAGAGAGAGAGAGAGGGGAGGTCATCGTACCTCTTGACAGGTTTGAAAAATCAGAGCTTCATCACTCACACAAATAATTAACTGCAAAATATTTTTTAAACAAACTCTGCCATTTACCCTTAAAAATATCATGAAAACAAGTAAGTTCTATGAGCAACAGTTATATTGACTGTATCTCAAGGATAGTCATGAGCATATTCTCTAAACAGAAAAAGATCTGGTAATCTTAGAAATGGGAAAGAGAAACCAAGTCTTTCTTCATATAAAAGCATACAGTAAGTGAACATTTAAAACTACAAGAGGCTACAGTGTTGCATGGCGGTAGAGATTGGTCCAACCTTGGGAAAGTCACACGTGAACCCCTTTAAGTTGGGGTTGCAGGGAGGAGATGATTGGTTCCTTCCTATGCTGGTTCTTTTGTGCCCCTTCCTTCCACGATTAGGAAGGTTTGCAATTACATAATGAGGCAGCTCAGCCAAGCCCTTAATTTGGAAATAGGACTAGAGGATAGGATACACCTGAAGACAGACAGCCATTGCTCTGTTTTCTTGATGCTTCAATGGAAGCATCTGGTATTCTGAGTGCAGTGTGATAGCTCCCATTCCAGAGGCATAGGTAAGAACCAGATTCCTGGCACTCTGACAGAAAAGGACCTAGGAGAAGCCCCGAGGGTGGGTGTGGATAGGACATTGCCTGAGCCTCCTTTGGCTCAGATCCGTACCCCTGGATTGGTTGGACCCTCACTAGGATCCCCAACTTAACCCTACTGACATCTAGGTTACTCATTTGTGCTCTAGTTGGATTCCCTTGACTGACCTGTTGGCCCCTATGGCCACCCGAAGTCAGCTCCCAGATCCTGTGCCACCTAGGCTCAGACTTGACACGCTATGTCTGTTAACAACAAAATCAGGGTGACAGACTCACAGGAGACATTTCTTACATGTAGATTACGTTCAGTTTGGGGGAAACAGAGGACAACACAGACGTCGGTTGAGGCCAATATACAGTTTAGTAAGCAAATACTGATCAGATGCGCAAAGACCTGCTACAGCGATGGAAACAGGTTTAACCATGCAGCTCCAGTGCCAGCCATGGCTTTGCCTGTCTGCATTGTATTTCTATGATATGCCATCGGAGCAGGTAATCACCAAGGATTTGCTCTGGGGATGCTTACCCAGTGGTGGTCACAATTATAAACTTCTAAGCTAAAGAACAGTTCCCCATATAGCACAGTCATTACAGCACGAGAGTATTAATCTCAGGGTCGTTGGTTTGAGCCCAAACTTGGACGAGATGTTATTTTAGTTGGGTCTCGACTGGAGACAATGCTGGCACTTCCCAAGAGTACCCCATGGTTGGGGTTCTGCTTTCTGTATCTCTGACATTAGAACTGGAGGTAGGGAGCATTTGGTGGGTCTTTTGCTCTGCTTGAAGCAGCACTGGGTGTACTAAATTGCAGTGGGTGCAAGTGTTACAGACTCTACACTAGTTTTGACATTCTCAAGCAATTGGGGCACTGGGTAGTCTTGGATTACCCTTTTCAGGTAGATCTGAAACTCAATTCTTTTGGTGTTTACTCAATTCAACCAGAGGATTCCAAGATATCCCTCTTAGAAAGACTAGCTGGTGCTTCTCTTTAAGGCTTGTTGGTCCTACCACTAGAGGATTCTCCCTTAGGGTCTGATAGGATCTTCCTAGGTTCAAATCTTGGACCAGCCCTCTTCTTTTGCCAATCAAACCCTGAGGATTAAAAGTCAACCTTGGCTCCTTAGAAGGTATGACTAAACAAATGAAAATGGAAATTCGTAAGTACCCAAAGTGGTATTTTTGGTTGGTTTCTTTGGACCTTGTTTTCTGTTTTAGGCAGAGTCTTGTTCCTTTACCTTAGGCTGCTCCTGACAAAGTCAAGGATAGCTGCATTTCTAATCTTCATGCCTTCACTTCTTGTGTGCTGGAAAGATAGGCATGTGTATTAATCTGGTGTTCAGGTTGGAACCCAGGCTTAGGCAAGCAATTAGATGAGCTACAGCATCAGCTCATAACTCAAAATGTCCACCAAGAATTGCTTGCATTATTCAAATTAGCCTGAAGGATACAAATATTGGAAAATGTTGGAATTAAAAAAAATCAATCCAGCTGCTCTGGCAAATCAGGGAGAACTGGAGCAGGCCTCTGAGATGCACCAGCTTCTAGTCAGGTCTTTAGTGTATTTGACATACCCTGAGCTACATGAGAAGAAACACAAATAGCTAAAACAGGATTGTGAGACTCGCTGCAAGACATGTGGCTGGCAAATAAAAACTGCTTTGAAATTTGCCAGTAGCCCTTAAGTGCAAATCTGGTTCCAGATCACTGGCCTTTAATCATCACTAGTTTGCTTGAGTCCAACCCACAGGACCCAAAAAGTAGTCAAGAGCCTTTGACCTCTTCAGATTTGCTGGACTAGCATTTTTCAGGTCCCCTGGTGCTCAAATCTAAGAAAGGAGAGGTGCTGCCAAACCTGGCTAGGGTCTCAGCTTTGCGAATCTGCCTTGGAACTTCCCTTTTTTCCATAATCTCCATAAAAAGGCAAAGGATTTTTACATTTAAGAAGTCCTTGCACTTCGGATAGGAAACATACTCCAAGAACCACAGTCAGCCCTCTGGCCTCTCTAGAGTCCTAACTGAGCCTGGGTCTCCCAGCTCAGTGTTTTGAAATCACAAGGTGGATTCCTGTGCAGAGAATGAATAGATGCGAGTAGGAGGAATGAGTCCTTCTAGGGTTCTATGAGCTGGAAGGCGCAGTGTTGACTTAACCGAACAAGCCTAAGATTCTGCCGAATTTTCACCACTGGGTAAGCTGCCAGATACCATGAAAGAAGAGAGGGACTCCTCTAAGGAGTCGCTTCGGGCATCTCTCCGGGGTGGGAGGCTTGATTCAAACCCTGATACCTCTGGTGTTCTGGTGTCTACACTTCGAGGCTCTGGGCGAAATCTTCAAGGTCCTGAACAGTGGCCAGGCTTCCAAGGTGGCATTCAGTCCTGCGACTGTACATGTGGGATGCAGAGAAGGCCCTGATTTCTTCTATCCAGCCTTACAGAATCAGCTGAGCTCTTTCCTTTTTCAGTAGGGGGCTGCCCCAACTTCTCTCTCAGCATCACTTTCATGCGCTTAGCTAATAGGCAAAAGTAACTGTTAGCTACTTTTAGAAGAGGCAAAAGTAGGTGTTAGCTGAAAGAAGAGGTCATTAATAAGGGAAGAACTAAATACATTTAGCTCTTTTGTCCACTGCCCCCACAACCCCGGCCCCCTGGCTGGTTCCCAGGCTGACTTTGAAATCTTCTTAACCTAGCCTCCAAAGTACTGCCCATACAGGAGTGAGTGATATCCATGTCACTTCATGTTTTTAGTAACAACCTCACAAAGGCAAATTTAGTCTATTCTGGTACATGGCTGATAAAACCCGGGAAAGGGTTTATTTTTGTTTTTTAAATAAAACAAGCTGTGATGGATCAGCTCCTATCAGTGCGAAAGTCTTTTTACTTCCCTCGACTAGAGAGGGAGGCAGAAAACAGACTAGAAGATGGATGAGCAGGAAGGCCAAAAGAAGAGAGGTTTCTTGTCTGACAGTGACTGTGGACTGAAATAATGATTGCGGACCTGGGAGGGTCCAGGGAAAATAATAATTTTAGTGAATTAACCCGGTTAATTAATGGGTGATCTTCGGTTTGAATTTCTATTTAAGAATAAGTGCCCGTTCTGTGACTTCTAACATTCTTTCAAGGTGGGAAAAAGACTGCTGTTGGACTATGATTTCGGCTCCAGCAAATTGGTCTGTGATTTAGGGAGCACTCTGAAAGAAAAAAAAAATCCATATACTTTGAGTCCAAGAACAGTGATTGTTGGGAGAACCTTCCTGGAATAAGCACACAGAAACAACTGAGAGTGGAAGAGTGATGTCAAAGGTGGACCGAAGCCAAGTCAGCTCCTGCAAGTCTTTGTAATTTCATTTTATACTTTAAAACCATAAGGTAGGGGACAAGCTAGTGTTTAAGTGCTGGCATCATTCCGCAGGCTGGGAAGGGCACTGGGCCACTGCCTCACCTGGCTCTTTAGGCCTCTCTGGTTCAGGTAGTAAGTGAAGCTGGGCTCTGCAAACAGAGTGCAAGCAACACTTTAGTAAACAACTAAGGAAATCAATAAATTGACACCAAATAATTGTTTTGGTAAAGCTAGTTTTACTTCGCTATATTCTGGGAAATGGACTAGTCACTCACTGTGTCTTTAATAACGTATGTCTTGTTAGTGACTCTCCTTTCTTTCCTTTGTCCTTCCATCTTTTTTCTATTTCCTTCCACTGTCTCCTCCTTACTCCCATCCTCCTTCCTTCTGTTGCACTGAAGAGTGCAGAGTGGCTAATGGCATGGTTTGTGAAGAATTACCCCTAAGAATACTGCTCCAGGTGTTTGTGGTCTGGCTAGAGTATCAGCTGGCTTTAAACCACAGAGTCATCAACCTGAAGGAGGAAGGGAGAGGAGGTCAAAGACAGTAATAGAGTCTAAGCTGGAGCCAACAGACTCTGTTCTATTTTCTTAATCGATTGTCTTCTAGACAGCATCTTGGAACACAGCTCAAGATGGACTTGATTTCTCTGTCCCTTGCTCTTTCTTTCCCTCTCCACTTCTCCTCCCATTTTCCCAGGCAAGCTTCACAACCAATACACAACCAAGGATGATCTCAACCCCTCCACCCTTTAATATGTATTAATCATTTCACTTGTTTATATTTCAAGTGTTATCCCCCTCCTGCTCTCCCCTCCCTGAGGCCCAACTTTTCCCCCTCCCCACCCAGCCACTCCCATCTAATCCCTCTAGTATCCCCCTTCTCTGGGGTATCAAGCCTCAACAGGACAAAGTGCCACCCCTTCCACTGACTCCAGACAAGGTAGTTCTCTGCTACATAAGTATTTTTAGTCATGAACCCGCCCATGTATACTCCTTTAGTTGGTAGATTACTCCCTGGGAACTCTGAGGGGTCTGGTTAATTGATACTGTTGTTTGTCCTGTGGGGTTGCCATCCCCTTCAGCTCCTTCAGCCCTTCCTCTAATTTTTCCATTGGGGTCCCCACACTCAGTCCAATAGTTTCTGTGAGTATCTCCATCTGTCTTAGTCAGTTGCTGACAGAGGCTCTCAGATGATACACAGACATACAAGGCTCCTGTCTGTAAGCACACCTTGGCATCAGCAGTAGTGTTGGGTTTTTGTGTCTGTGGGTAGAATACAGTGCTATAGTCTCTGGATGGCCTTTCCTTCAGTCTCTGCTCCATTTTTGTCCCTAAATTTCCTTTAGACAGAGACAATTTTTGGTATTTTTTTAAATGGGTGGGTGTCCCCATCCCTCAACTGAGTCCCATGTCCATCTCCTTGATGTAGTCCCTTCAGGCTCCATCTCCCCTGTATTTCAGCTGTTGTTATGCCATTGAGTTCTGGGAACCTCTTGAATTCCTGGAATCTGGGAATTTCTAGTGCATCTCCTAGTTCCCCAAACCCCGCTGCTACTTATTCCTATTCATTCTCCTGGCCCTCTAGATGTCTCTCCTGTCTCTTCCCATACCTGACCCTGTCCTTCTTTCTTTCTTCCCCTCCCTTTCTCTCTCCCACCCTGATACCCCCCCCTTCCTCGGCCTGCCATGATTATTGTTTTACCTCTTCTAAGTAGGTTTGAAGAACCGACACTTTGGTCTCACTTCTTGTAAAACTTCATTTGACTTTTAGTTGTTGCATGGGTGTTCTGAGCTTTTGGCTAAAATCCACTTATCGGTGAGTACATACCATGCAAGGCCTTTTGGATTTGGGTTACCTCACTCAAGAAACTATTTTCTAGTTCCATCCATGTGCCTACAACGTTTATGATGCGATCATTTTTTAATATCTGAGTAGAATTCCATTGTGTAAATGTACCACAGTTTCTGTAACAATTCTTCCATAGAGGGACATCTGGGTTGTTTCTAGCTCATGGTTATTAAAAATTAGGGTTCAGTGAACACATTGGTGCAGGTATCTTTGTTCTGTGTTGGAGCATCTTTAGAGTATATGACAACACACTGGAGCATGTGAAACCACAGTGGAGAATGTGACACCACAATGGAGAAATGTGACACCACAGAGGAGTAGGGTGACAGCACTGTGGAGCACTGTGTCAACGAAGAGGAGCACTGTGACACCACAGAGGAGCACAATGACACAACAGTTGAGGAGTGTGACAACAGAGTAGAGCAGTGCAACATCAGAGTGGAACACTCTGACATCACTGTAAAGCACTGTAAAGCACTGTGATACCACTGTGGAGCACTGTGACAGTAAAGTGGAGTACTGTGACCTGAGAGTGGAGCACTGTGACTCTACAGTGAAGCACTGTGACAGCACAGTGGACCACTGTGACAGCACAGTGGACCACTGTGGCATCAGAGTGGAGCATTGTGACATGACAGTTGAGCACTGTGACATGACAGTGCAGCAGTGGGACAGTGAGGGGAGCACACTTACATCACTGTGGAGAACTGTGTCAGAAAGGTGGAACACTGTGACACAATAGTGTAGCAGTGTGACACCACAGTGGAGCACTGTGACAACACAGAGCAGCACGGTGACAGTAGAGTGGAGCACTGTGACATGACAGTGGAGCACTGGGATACCACAGTAGAGCACTGATAAACCACAGTGAGCACTGTGACACAACAGTGGACCACTGTGATACCACAGTGCAGCACTGTCTCCCCACAGTGAACCACAATGAAACTACAGTGGAGAACTCTGACAACACAGTGGAGCATGTGACACCACAGTGGAGCATTGTGACACCAGAGTGGAGAACTGTGATACCGCAGTGGCATACTGTGACACCAAAGTGGAGCATTGTGACAACGAAGTAGAGCACTGTGAAACAATAGTAGAGCACTGTGAGATCACATTAGAGCAGGGTGACAACAGAGTAGAGAAGTGGGACATCACAGTGGAGCATTGTAAAACCACAGTTGAGCACAGTGACAGAGAAACCATAAAAAACGTGAAACATAAAAAATAACACTGTAGGAACTGAAATATGGAAAGAAAAAGTGAAAATCATCAAATATGAGAAAATCACACTGTAGACCTTGAATATGGCGATAAACCCCGAAAAACGTCGAAAATTAAAAACTCACAATGTAGGACCTGGAATATTGTGAGAAACCCTGAGAAACGTGGAAATTTAAAAACAAAAACTGTAGGACCTGGAATATGGCAAGAAACAATGAAAAAAAAAACGTGGAAAATGAGAAACCCACGCTGTAGGAACTGGAATATGGGAAGAAACCCGGAAAAAATGTGGAAAATGAGACAACCACACTGTAGGACCTGGAAGGTGTCTAGAAACCCAAAAAAGAGGGGAAAAATGAGAAAATCATAATGCAGTACCTGGAATATTGCAAGAAACCCTGAAAAACGTGAAAAATTAAAAACTTACCCTGTAGGACCTGGAATATGGCAAGAAAACGGAAATTCATTGAAAATGAGAAAATCACACTGTAGGACATGGAATATGGAGAGAAACCTTGAAAAAACGTAGAAATTAAAAACTCACACTGTAGGACCTGGAATATGGCGAGAAAACCTGAAGAACGTGGAAAATAAAAATATAACAGTGTAGGACCAGGGACATGGCAAGAAATTATGGTGGCTCACAACCATCCGTAACAAGATCTGGCTCCCCCTTCTCGAGTGTCTGAGGACAGCTACAGTGTACTTACATATAATAAATAAATAAATCTTTAAAAAAAAGAAAATGACAAAATAACACTGCAGGGCCTGGTATAAGGCTAGAAACACTGAAAAATGAGAAACTCAAACTATAGGACTTGGAATATGTTGAGAAACCTTGACAAACATGGAAAATTGAAAACTTACACTATAGGACTGGGAATCTGGCAAGAAATCCTGAAAATCATGAACAATGAGAAAATCAAACTGTAGAAGCTGGAATATGGCAAGAAACCCTGAAACACGTGGAAAATTAAAAACTCACACTGTAGGTCCTGGAATATGGCGACAAACTCTAAAAAACATGGAAAATGGAAATGAAAACTGTAGGAACTGGGATATGGTGAAAAACTCTGAAAAAAGTGGAAAATTAAAAATTAAACCTGTAGGACATGGAATATGGCGAGAAACCCTGAAAAACGTGGAAAATGAGAAAATGACATTGTAGGACTTGGAATATAGTAAGAAAATCTCTAAAAAGTGGAAAAAAAAACTAACAGTGTAGGACCTAAAATATGACAAGAAAACTTCAAAATCCTGAAAAATGGGAAAATCAAACTGTAGGAAGTGGAATATGGCAGGAAAACCTGAAAAAAATTGAAAATAAAAAACTCACACCCAATAACCTGCAAAGTATGAAAAATGAGAAAATCACACTGTAGGACCTGGAATATGGAGAGAAACACTGAAAGACTTGGAAAATGAGAAACCCAAACTGTAGGACCTGGAATATGCTGAGAAACCCTGAAAAACGTGGAAAATTATAAACTCACACAGTTGAATCTGGAATATGTTGAGAAAACATGAAAAAAGGTGGAAAATAAGAAACTCACTCTGTAGGACCTGGAATATGGCAAGAAACCCAGAAAAAGGTGGAAAATGAGAAAATAACACTGCAGGACATGGTATAAGGCTAGAAACACCGAAAAATGAGAAACTCAAACTATAGGACTTGGAATATGTCGAGAAACCTTGACAAACATTGGAAATTGAAAACTTATACTATAGGACTGGGAATATGGCAAGAAAACCTGAAAAATCACAGAAAATGTGAAAATCACACTGTAGAATCTGGAATATGGCAAGAAACCCTGAAACATGTGGACAATTAAAAACTCACACTCTAGGACCTGGAATATGGTGAGAAGAACTGAAAAATGTGAAAAATGAGAAACTCAAACTATAAGAACTGGAATATGGAAAGAAAACCTTAAAATTGTGGAAAATGAGAGAATCACACTGTAGGACCTGGAATATGGTGAGAAATCCTGAAAGACGTGGAAAATTAAAAACTCACACTCTAGGACCTGGAATATGGTAAGATTCCCTATAAAACGTGGAAAAGGAGAAACTCACACTGGAGGACCTGGAATTTGGCAAGAAACCCAGAAAAAGGTGGAAAATGACAAAATCACACTGCAGGACTTAGAATACGGGGAGAAAACCTGAAAAAATCGGATAATTAAAAAACCTAAAAATAATGACAAATGAGAAAATCACACTGCAGTACCTAGAATATGGCAAGAACCTCTGAATAATGTGAACAAAAAGATACTCAAATGGTAGGATATGGAATATGGCAGAAAACCGTGGAAAATTAAAAACTCACACTGAGGGCTGGTGAGATGGCTCAGTGTGTAAGAGCACCCGACTGCTCTTCCAAAGGTCCAGAGTTCAAAACCCAGCAACTACATGGTGGCTCACAACCATCCATAAAGAGATCTGGCGCCCTCTTCTGGAGTGTCTGAAGACAGGTACAGTGTACTTGCATATAATAAAAAAAAAAAAAACAAAAAAAACAAAAAAAAAACCTCACACTGAAGGACCTGGGATATGGCGAGAAAACCTGAAAATCATGAAAAATGATAAAATCTCACTGTAGGACCTAGAATATGGCGAGAAACACTGAAAAACGTGGAAAATAAGAAATTCAAACTGCAGGACCTGGAATATGGCGAGAAACCCTGAAAAACGTGGAAAATTAAAAACTAACATTGTAGGAACAAGAATATGGAGAGAAAACCTGAAAAACGTGGAAAATGAGAAACTCACATTGTAGGACATGGTTTATGGCAAGAAACCCTGAAAACGTTGGAAAATTAAAACTCACACTCTAGGATATGGAATATGGCAAGAAAACCTGAAAATCATGAAAAATGAGAAAATCACACTGTAGGATATGGAATATGGCAAGAAACAATGAAAAACATGGAAAATGAGAAATTCAAACTGAAGAACCTGGAATATGCTGAAAAGACCTGAAAAACGTGGAAAATGAGGAACTCAAACTGCAGGACCTATAATAAGGCGAAAAACTCTGAAAAACGTTGAAAATGAGAAACTCACACTATAGGACCTGGAATATGGAAAGAAACCCTGAAAAAAAATGGAAAATAAAAAACTCACACTGTAGGATCTGGAATATGGGAAGGAAACTGAAAATCATGAAAAATGAGTAAATCATACTGTAGGATCTGGAATAGGAAGAAAACCATGAAAAACGTTGAAAATAAAAAACTCGCACTGTAGGACATGGAATACGGCAGGAAACCCTGAAAAAGTTGGAAATTTAAAAACTCACACTCTAGGACTTGGAATATGACAAGGAACTCTGAAAAATGTGGAAAATTAAAATCGAAGAGTGAATGACCTGGAATATGATGACAAACCCTAAAAAACGTGGAAAATGAGAAACTCACACTCTAGGACCTGGAAAATGGAGAGAAACCCAGAAAAAAGGTGGAAAATGAGAAAATCACACTGATGGACCTGGAATGTGTCTAGAAACCCAGAAAGAGGGGAAAAATGAGAAGTCATACTGAAGTACCTAGAATATTGCAAGAAACCCCGAAAAATGTGGAAAATTAAAAACTTACCCTGTAGGACCAGGAATAGGGCAAGAAAACCTGAAAATCGTTGAAACGGAAAAATCACACTGTAGGACCTGGAATATGGTGAGTAACTATAAAAACGTGGATAATTAAAAAATCACACTGAAGGCCTGGAATATGGCAAGAAATCCTGAAAAATGTGGAAAATGAGAAAATCACACTGTAGGACCTGGAATATGGTGAGAAAACTTGAATAAGTCGAAAAATGAGAAAATCGCACTGTAGAACCTGGAAAATGTTGAGAAACCCTGAAGAAGTCGAAAAATGAGAAAATCATATCTAGTACCTGGAATATGGTGAGAAACCCTGTATAGTTGAATAATGAGAAAATCACACTGTAGGACCTGGAATATGGCAAGAAACCCTGAAAAACTCGAAAAATAAGAAAATCACACTATAGGACCTGGAATCTGGTGAGAAACCCTGAAAACGTCGAAAAATGAGAAAATCGTACTGTAGTACCTAGAATATGGCGATTAACCATGAAAAATGTCGAAAATTAAAAACTCACACTGAAGGACCTGGAATATGGCAAGAAACAGTGAAAATCTTGGATAATTAAAAACTCACACTGAAGGACCTGGAATAGGGTGAGAAATCCTGAAAAATAGGGAAAATGAGAAAAGAACACTGTAGGACTTGGAATAGGGTAAGAAACCCTGTATAGTCGAATAAAGAGAAAATCACACTGTAGTACCTGGAATATGGCGAGAAACCCTGAAAAACATGGATAATTAAAAACTCACACTGAAGAACTGGAATATGGCGAGAAATCCTGAAAAATGTGGAAAATGAGAAAATCACACTGTAGGACCTGGAATATGGTGATAAACCTTGAAAAAGTCGAAAAATGAGAAAATCACACTGTAGGACTTGGAATATGATGAGAAATCCTGAAAAAATCTAAAAATGAGAAAATCACACTGTAGGAGCTGGAATATGGCAAGAAATCCTGAAAAATGTGGAAAATGAGAAAATCACACTGAAGGACCTGGAATATGGCGAGAAATCCTGAAAAATGTGGAAAATGAGAAAATCACACTGTAGGACCTGAAATATGGTGACAAACCATGAAAGGATCAAAAAATGAGAAAATCATACTGTAATACCTAGAATATGGCGATAAAAACACTGGAAAACTTCGATTATGGCGAGAAACCATGAAAAAAGTAGAAAATTAAAAATTCACACTGTAGTACCCATAATATGGCAAGAAATACTGAAAAACATGGAAAATTAAAAATTCACACTAAAGGACCTGGAATACGGCAAGAAAACCTGAAAATGGTGGAAATGAGAAAATCACACTATAAGACCCAGAATATGACAAAAATCCTGAAAAACGAGGAAATTAAAAACTCACACTGAAGGACCCAGAATATGGCTAAAAAACCTGAAAAAAGTAGAAAATTAAAAACTCACACGGGGGGGCAGCTGGGGCGCAGGGTAGGCTGACACTCGCCAGCTACCCACAACACCCGCCACAGGATCTTAAGACTTCTGGAGAGTGGAACACAGCTTCTGCTCCAATCCAATTGTGCGTGGGACCTGAGACTGCATTAGTTAGGGAAGCAGAAAGCGGCCTGAGTAGGGCCACAGGCCTCATCCTGCCGGATCAGCGCCGGGGTAGCTGGAGCGCAGGGTTGCCTGACACCCGTCAGCTACCCACGACCCCCGCCGCAGGATTTTGGGACTGCTATTGAGTGGAACACAGCTTCTGCTCCAGTCCAATCATGCGGGACCTGAGACTGCTCTGGTTGGGGAAAGAGAAATCCGGCCTACATAGGGCCACAAGCCTCTTCCGGTCAGAAAAGCACCGGGGCAGCTGGGGCCCAGGGTCGGCTGACACTCGCCAGCTACCCACAACACCCGCCACAGGATCTTAAGACTTCAGGTGAGTGGAGCACAGCTTCTGCTCCAATCCAATTGCGCGCGGGACCAGAGACTGCATTAGTTAGGGAAGCAGAAAACCGGCCTGAGTAGGACCACAGGCCTCTTCAGGCTGGACCAGCACCGGGGTACTGCCAGCTACCCACGACCCCCGCCGCAGGATTTAGAGACTGCTGGTGAGTGGAACACAGCTTCTGCTCCAATCTTTAAACAGTGACAACGATAACAACTAACCCCAGAGATTACCAGATGGCGAAAGGTAAACGTAATAATCTTACTAACAGAAACCAAGACCACTCACCATCATCAGAACCCAGCACCCCCACTTCGCCCAGTACAGGGCACCCCAACACACCGGAAAAGCTAGACACGGATCTAAAAGCATATCTCCTGATGATGGTAGAGGACTTCAAGAAGGACTTTAATAACACACTTAAAGAAATACAGGAGAACACTGCTAAACAGGCAGAAGACACTAAAGAGGAAGCACAAAAATCCCTTAAAGAATTGCAGGAGAACACTGCTAAAGAGTTACAAATCCTTAAAGAAAAACAGGATAACATAATCAAACAGGTAGAAGTCCTTACAGAAAAACAGGAAAACACATCCAAACAGATGATGGAAATGAACAAAACCATACTAGACCTAAAAAGGGAAGTAGACACAATAAAGAAAACCCAAAATGAGGCAACACTGGAGATAGAAACCCTAGGAAAGAAATCTGGAACCATAGATACGAGCATCAGCAACAGAATACAAGAGATGGAAGAGAGAATCTCAGGTGCAGAAGATTCCATAGAGAACATCGGCACAACAATCAAGGAAAATGTAAAATGCAAAAAGATCCTAACTCAAAACATTCAAGAAATACAGGACACAATGAGAAGACCAAACCTACGGATAATAGGAGTGGATGAGAATGAAGATTTTCAACTCAAAGGACCAGCAAACATCTTCAAGAAAATTATAGAAGAAAACTTCCCAAATCTAAAGAAAGAGATGCCCATGAACATACAAGAAGCCTACAGAACTCCAAATAGACTGGACCAGAAAAGAAATACCTCCCGACACATAATAATAAGAACAACAAATGCTCTAAATAAAGATAGAATACTAAAAGCAGTAAGAGCAAAAGGCCAAGTAACATATAAAGGCAAGCCTATCAGAATTACACCAGATTTTTCACCAGAGACTATGAAAGCCAGAAGATCCTGGACGGATGTTATACAGACACTAAAAGAACACAAATTCAAGCCCAGGCTACTATACCCAGCCAAACTCTCAATTAACATAGATGGACAAACCAAAGTATTCCACGACAAAAAAAAATTCACACATTATCTCTCCACGAATCCAGCCCTTCAAAGGATAATAACAGAAAAAAACCAATACAAGGACAGGAACCACGCCCTAGAAAGAACAAGAAGGTAATCCCTCAACAAACCTAAAAGAAGACAGCCACAAGAACAAAAATGCCAACTTTAACAACAAAAATAACAGGAAACAACAATTACTTTTCCTTAATATCTCTTAATATCAATGGACTCAACTCCCCGATAAAAAGACATAGACTAACAAACTGGCTACACAAACAAGACCCAACATTTTGCTGCTTACAGGAAACTCATCTCAGAGAAAAAGATAGACACTACCTCAGAATGAAAGGCTGGAAAACAATTTTCCAAGCAAATGGCATGAAGAAACAAGCTGGAGTAGCCATTCTAATATCTGATAAGATTGACTTCCAACCCAAAGTCATTAAAAAAGACAGGGAGGGACACTTCATACTCATCAAAGGTAAAATCCTCCAAGAGGAACTATCAATTCTGAATATCTATGCTCCAAATACAAAGGCAGCCACATTCATTAAAGAAACTTTAGTAAATCTCAAAGCACACATTGCACCTCATACAATAATAGTGGGAGACTTCAACACACCACTTTCACCAATGGACAGATCATGGAAACAGAAACTAAACAGGGACACAGAGAAACTAAGAGAAATTATGAATCAAATGGATCTGGCAGATATCTACAGAACATTCTATCCTAAAACAAAAGGATATACCTTTTTCTCAGCACCTCATGATACCTTCTCCAAAATTGACCACATAATTGGTCACAAAACAGGCCTCAACAGATACAAAAATATTGAAATTGTCCCATGCATCTTATCAGATCACCATGGACTAAGGCTGATCTTCAATAACAAAATAAATAATAGAAAGCCAACCTTCACGTGGAAACTGAACAACACTCTTCTCAATGATACCTTGGTCAAGGAAGGAATAAAGAAAGAAATTAAGGACTTTTTAGAGTTCAATGAAAATGAAGCCACAACATACCCAAACTTATGGGACGCAATGAAAGCATTTCTAAGAGGAAAACTCATAGCTCTGAGTGCCTCCAAAAGGAAACTAGAGAGAGCACACATTAGCAGCTTGACAACGCACCTAAAAGCACTAGAACAAAAGGAAGCAAATTCACCCAAGAGGAGTAGACGGCAGGAAATAATCATACTCAGGGGTGAAATCAACCAAGTGGAGACAAGAAAAACTATTCAAAGAATCAACCAATCAAGGAGCTGATTCTCTGAGAAAATCAACAAGATAGATAAACCCTTAGCCAGACTCACTAGAGGGCACAGGGATGATAAAAGCATCCTAATTAACAAAATCAGAAATGAAAAAGGAGACATAACAACAGATCCTGAAGACATCCAAAACACCATCAGATCCTTCTACCAAAGGCTATACTCAACAAAACTGGAGAACCTGGATGAAATGGAGAAGTTCCTAGACAGATACCAGGTACCAAAGTTGAATCAAGATCAGGTTAATGATCTAAACAGCCCTATATCCCCCAAAGAAATAGAAGCAGTCATTAATAGTCTCCCAACTAAAAAAAGCCCAGGACCAGATGGGTTTAGTGCAGAGTTCTATCAGACCTTCAAAGAAGATGTAATCCCAGTTCTTCACAAACTATTCCACAAAATAGAAACAGAAGGTACTCTACCCAACTCATTCTATGAAGCCACAATTACTCTGATACCTAAACCACAAAAAGACCCAATAAAGATAGAAAACTTCAGACCAATATCCCTTATGAATATTGATGCAAAAATCCTCAATAAAGTTCTTGCTAACCGAATCCAAGAACACATCAAAACAATCATCCATCCTGACCAAGTAGGTTTCATCCCAGGGATGCAGGGATGGTTCAATATACGGAAATCCATCAACGTAATCCAGTATATAAACAAACTCAAAGACAAAAACCACATGGTCATCTCGTTAGATGCGGAAAAAGCATTTGACAAGATCCAACACCCATTCATGATAAAAGTCTTGGAAAGATCAGGAATTCAAGGCCCATACCTAAACATGATAAAAGCAATCTACAGCAAACCAGTAGCCAACATCAAAGTAAATGGTGAGAAGCTTGAAGCAATCCCTCTAAAATCAGGGACTAGACAAGGCTGTCCACTTTCTCCATACCTATTCAACATTGTACTTGAAGTCCTAGCCAGAGCAATTCGACAACAAAAGAGATCAAAGGGATACAATTTGGAAAAGATGAAGTCAAAATATCACTTTTTGCAGATGATATGATAGTATATATAAGTGACCCTAAAAATTCCACCAGAGAACTCCTAAGCCTGATAAACAGCTTCGGTGAAGTAGCTGGATATAAAATTAACTCAAACAAATCAATGGCCTTTCTCTACACAAAGAATGAACAGGCTAAGAAAGAAATTAGGGAAACAACACCCTTCTCAATAGTCACAAATAATATAAAATATCTTGGCATGACTCTAACTAACGAATTAGAAAGTGCAATCTGCAAATTCATCTGGAATAACAAAAAACCTAGGATAGCAAAAACTCTTCTCAAGGATAAAAGAACCTCTGGTGGAATCACCATGCCGGACCTAAAGCTCTACTACAGAGCAATTGTGATAAAAACTGCATGGTACTGGTATAGTGACAGACAAATAGACCAATGGAATAGAATTGAAGACCCAGAAATGAACCCACACACCTATGATCACTTGATCTTCGACAAGGGAGCTAAAAACATCCAGTGGAAGAAAGACAGCATTTTCAACAAATGGTGCTGGCACAACTGGTTGTTAACATGTAGAAGAATGCGAATCGATCCATTCCTATCTCCTTGTACTAAGGTCAAGTCTAAGTGAATCAAGGAACTTCACATAAAACCAGAGACACTGAAACTTATAGAGGAGAAAGTGGGGAAAAGCCTTGAAGATATGGGCACAGGGAAAAATTCCTGAATAGAACAGTAATGGCGTGTGCTGTAAGATCGAGAATTGACAAGTGGGACCTCATGAAACTACAAAGCTTCTGCAAGGCTAAAGACACCATCAATAAGACAAAAAAACCACCAACAGATTGGGAAAGGATCTTCACCTATCCTAAATCAGATAAGGGACTAATATCCAATATATATAAAGAACTCAAGAAGGTGGACTCCAGAAAGTCAAATAACCCCATTAAAAAATGGGGCTCAGAACTGAACAAAGAATTCTCACCTGAGGAATACCAAATGGCAGAGAAACACCTGAAAAAAATGTTCAATATCCTTAATCATCAGGGAAATGCAAATCAAAACAACCCTGAGATTCCACCTCACACCAGTCAGAATGGCTAAGATCAAAAATTCAGGTGACAGCAGATGCTGGCGAGGATGTGGAGAAAGAGGAACACTCCTCCATTGTTGGTGGGATTGCAAGCTTGTACAACCACTCTGGAAATCAGTCTGGCAGATCCTCAGAAAATTGGACATAGTACTACCGGAGGATCCAGCAATACCTCTCCTGGGCATATATCCAGAAGATGTCCCAACCGGTAAAAAGGACACATGCTCCACTATGTTCATAGCAGCCCTATTTATAATAGCCAGAAGCTGGAAAGAACCCAGATGTCCCTCAACAGAGGAATGGATACAGAAATTATGGTACATTTACACAATGGAGTACTACTCAGCTACTAAAAAGAATGAATTTATGAAATTCCTAGCCAAATGGATGGACCTGGAAGGCATCATCTTGAGTGAAGTAACACAATCACAAAAGAACTCACACAATATGTATTCATTGATAAGTGGATATTAGCCCAAAACTTAGGATACCCAAGATATATGATACAATTTGCTAAACGCATGAAACTCAAGAAGAATGAAGACCAAAGCGTGGACACTGTGCACCTTCTTAGAATTGGGAACAAAACACCCAGGGAAGGAGTTACAGAGACAAAGTTCTTAGCTGTGATGAAAGGATGGACCATTTAGAGACTGCCGTATCCAGGGATCCATCCCATAATCAGCTTCTAAACGCTGACACCATTGCATACACTAGCAAGATTTTGCTGAAAGGACCCAAATATAGCTGTCTCTTGTGAGACGATGCCGGAGCCTAGCAAACACAGGAGTGGATGTTCACAGTCAGCTATTGGATGTATCACAGGGCTCCCAATGGAGAAGCTAGAGAAAGTACCCAAGGAGCTAAAGGGATCTGCAACCCTATTGTTGGAACAACATGATGTACTAACCAGAACCCCGGAGCTCTTGTCTCTAGCTGCATATGTATCGAAAGATGGCCTAGTCGGCCATCAATGGAAAGAGAGGCCCATTGGACTTGCAAACTTTATATGCCCCAATATAGGGGAATGCCAGGGCCAAAAGAATGGGAATGGGTGGGTAGGGAAGTGGGGGGCGCTATGGGGGACTTTTGGGATAGCACTGGAAATGTAATTGAGGAAAATATGTAATAAAAATATTAAAAATCAAAAAAAAAAAAACTCACACGGAAGGAACCCAAATATGGCGAGAAAACCTGAAAAAGGTGGAAAATGAGAAAATCACACTGAAGGACCCAGAATATGCAGAGAAACCTGAAAAACGTGAAAATTAAAAATTCACAATGTTGGACACAGAATATGGCGAAATTCCATAAAAAAGTGGAAAATTAAAAATTCACACTGTATTACGCAGAATATGGCAAGAAATACTGAAAAACATAAAAAATTAAAAATTCACACTGAAGAACTGGAATATGGCGAGAAATCCTGAAAAATGTGGAAAATGAGAAAATCATACTGTAGGACCTGGAATATGGTGATAAAACTTGAAAAATTCGAAAAATGTGAAAATCACACTGTAGGACCTGAAATATGGTGACAAACCATGAAAGGATCAAAAAAATGAGAAAATCATACTGTAATACCTAGAATATGGCGATAAAAACACTGGAAAACTTCGATTATGGCGAGAAACCATGAAAAAAGTAGAAAATTAAAAATTCACACTGTAGTACCCATAATATGGCAAGAAATACTGAAAAACATGGAAAATTAAAAATTCACACTAAAGGACCTGGAATATGGAAAGAAAACCTGAAAAAGGTGGAAATGAGAAAATCACACTGTAAGACCCAGAATATGACGAAAAAAACTGAAAAATGAGGAAAATTAAAAACTCACACTAAAGGACCCTGAATATGGCGAGAAAACCTGAAAAAAGTAGAAAATTAAAAACTCACACAGAAGGACCCCAAATACGGGGAGAAATCCTGAAAAAGTGGAAAATGAGAAAATCACACTGAAGGACCCAGAATATGCCGAGAAACCCTGAAAAACGTGAAAATTAAAAATTCACAATGTCGGACACAGAATATGGCGAGATTCCATGAAAAAAAGTGGAGAATTAAAAATTCACACTGTATTACGCAGAATATGGCGAGAAATACTGAAAAACATGGAAAATTAAAAATTCACACTGAAGAACTGGAATATGGGGAGAAATCCTGAAAAATGTGGAAAATGAGAAAATCACACTGTAGGACCTAGAATATGGTGATAAAACTTGAAAAAGTCGAGAAATGTGAAAATCACACTATAGTACGTGAAATATGGTGACAAAGCATGAAAGGATCGAAAATGAGAAAATCATACTGTAATACCTAGAATATGGCAATGAAAACACTGAAAAATCTCGATTATGGCGAGAATCCATGAAAAAAGTGGAAAATTAAAAAATCACACTGTATTACGCAGAATATTGGGAGAAATACTGAAAAACGTGAAAAATTAAAAATTCACACTGAAGGACCTGGAATATGGCAAGAAAACCTAAAAACGTGGAAATGAGAAAATCATACTGTAGGACCCAGAATATGACTAAAAATCATGGAAACGTAGAAAATTAAAAATTCACACCGAAGGACCTGGAATATGGCGAGAAAATCTGAAAAACGAGGAAAATTAAAAACTCACACTGAAGGACCCAGAATATGGCGAGAAAACCTGAAAAAAGTAGAAAATTAAAAACTCACTCTGAAGGACCCCAAATATATCGAGAAGACCTGAAAAAGGTGGAAAATGAGAAAATCATACTGTAGGACATAGTAATGCGAAAAAAATTGAAAAAAGTGGAAAATGTGAAAATCACAAAGAATATGCCCAGAATATGCCGAGAAACCCTGAAAAACGTGGAAAATTAAAAATATATTCTTAGGACCCAGAATATGGCAAGAAACCCTGAAAACAGTAGAAAATTAAAAACTCATACTGAAGGACCCCAAATATAGCGAGAAAACCAGAAAAAGGTGGAAAATGAGAAAATCATACTGTAGGACACAGTAATGCGAAAATAATTGAAAAAAGTGGAAAATGAGAAAATCACACTGTAGTACCCAGAATATACAGAGAAACACAGAAAAACTTGGAAATTTAAAAATATACTCTGTAGGACCCAGAATATGGCGGGAAACCCTGAAAAAAGTAGAAAATTAAGAACTCACACTGAAGGACCCCGAATATGGCGAGAAAACCTGAAAAAGGTGGAAAATGAGAAAATCACACTGAAGGACCCAGAATAATGGAAAAACTTGAAAATCTTGGGAAATGAGAAAATCACACTGCAGGACCCAGAATATTCCGAGAAACCCTGAAAATCGTGAAATTTAAAAATTCACACTATGGGACTCAGAATATGGCCCTGCTTTGCCTAGCCTAGCCTAGGCCTGCCTAGCCCAGCCCTCCATAGCCCTGCCTAGCCCAGCCCTCACTAGCCCTGCCTTGCCAAGCCCTGCCTAGCCCAGCCCTTCCCTGCCTAGCCCTGCCCTGCCTAGCCCAGCCCTTCCCTGCCTAGCCTAGTCTAGCCTAGCCTAGCCCTGCCCTGCCCTGCCTAGCACGGCTTAGCCTACCCCTGCTTAGCCTAGCCCCGCCTAACCTAGCCCTGCATGCCTGACCCTGTGTTTAACAAGACTGGCCTCGACCTCAGAAACTGACTGCCTCTGCCTCCAGAGTGCTCTCATTAAGAGCTCGAGCCACCACTGAATGTTGGGTTTTCTAAGTCTTACATTGGTATGGTGTCTGTTTCTCAGCTGTGAAACCCTAATTAAGACATGTAGTCAGTCCTAGGTCAGCCATAGCTACAGAGTGAGGCATTATCTAAAACAAAACAAACAAACAAACAAAATAGAAATAATAAAATAAATAAATTAAGCAACCACATGATATCTTTTCTTTCTTTAGATGATACTCAGAGCTTGAAGCAGTTCACCCATGAGACCTCAGCTCTGGACATTGAGGCTGTTTCCCTAACAAGTAATATGGCTGAACCTGAGGGGTTCTACTGCTGAGTTGTGTCCCCCACTTTTAAAAAAAGTTGTTTTCAAAGGCTGCAGGTTCTTAGCACTGTTGCTTGTTACAGTTGAGAAACAGCCCTGAACTTTCTGTGGTAGTTAAAGGCACTGAGACTGGCTTCCTATAGACATAAAAGGCCAAGTCTTTGTTATTAAAAGTTAATCTGGATTCCCCCACCCCCTGTCATCCTACGAATTCCTAGAAAGGAACACAGGGACCTGGGCAGAAGGGTGCAAGGCTACTGGTGTTTGTAAGTGGTAACAGAAGGCTTTCTCTTGTTGGTACCCTACCCCAAGTTACACTGTCACTTCTTTTTCCTTGTTGTTGTTTTGTCGCTTTGTATTCTCTACATAGCCCCTTTCCCTTCCTAACCTTGGTGGTCCTGAACCTTACTGTCCTTGAACTCAGTGATTTGCCTGTCTTGCTGGGATGAAACTGTGAGCTACCATCCAGAAGGAAGCACCCTGCTGAGGTTAGATTGGGGTCTCTTCCAGTTTCCTCTATGAACATGCATATGGCAGGCCTGGTCTTTCTTTTTTTCTTTTCCTTTTCTTTTAAAAGATTTATTTATTTATTATATTTAAGTATGCTGTAGCTATCTTCAGACACTCCAGAAGAGAGTGTCAGATTCTGAAGAATCTAAATCATTCTTATTGTCTGCATATGATGTATATAAACACAGCCTCACATATACTCAAAAAAAAATAATGAAAGATGGGGCTACAGAGAGGGCTCAACAATTAAGAGCATTGTCTCCTCTTCCAGAGAACCTGGGCTCAATTACCAGTATATATATGGTGGCCCATCTCCAGTTCCAGGGGATCTAATACTCTGTTCTGGAGTCTGTGGGCACAGCATACACATTCAAAACACCCTTACACTAAAAATAAAATAGATCATTGAGAGAAAGGAGAGAGATGGGGTGAGAGAGAGGGGAGGTAATCATACCTCCTGACGAGTTTGAAGACCTGAGCTTCATCACTTACACAAATAAATAAATGCAAAATATTTTTTATAAATAAACTCTGCCATTTACCTTTAAAAATTCCTAGAAAACAAGTTCTATGAGCAACAGTTATATTTACTATATCTAAAGGACAGTCATGAGCATATTCTCTAAATAGAAAAAGGTCTGTTAGTCTTAGAAATGGAAAAGACAAACCAAGGAAAGTTTGCAATTACATAATGAGGCAGCTCAGGCCAGCTCTTAGGTTGGAAATAAGACTGGAGAATAGGATACCCCTGAAGACAGACAGCCATTGCTTTTTGTTTTGGAGGCTGAAAGGATACACCTGAAGACAGCCATTGCTGTGTGTGCTTGATGGTAATCTGGTAATTTTTTTTTTAATTTTTAAAAACTTTTTATCCTCTTTCTTTCTTTCTTTCTTTCTTTCTTCCTTTCTTTTTTCTTTCTTTCTTTCAATTATTATTTTTTTCTCAGAACGGGTTTCTCTGTGCAGCCCTGGCTGACTTGGAACTCCCTCTGTAAGCCAGGGTGACCTTGAATGCAGAAATCTGCCTGAGGCTAAAGGTGTGTTCCACAATTGCCTCAGCTCTACTCTAATTCTGTGTATGTATGTATGTATATATGTATGAATAGAAGTAATATTAATCCATTAATATCTCTTTTTCCTAAAATTCATGTCATTCCTCCTTATCTTTCTCTCTCACTCCCTGTTTGTGTGCATGTGTTTGTTAGTCTAGGGTACACAGATTAAAGAAATCATATTTCCCACGGATTCTTTGAAATAATCAAGGAAGCCGGGTGTGGTGGAGCACCCCTTTAATCCCAGCACTTGGCAGGCAGAGGCCGGCAGATTTCTGCATTCCAGGCCATCCTGGTCTACAGAGTGAGTTCCAAGACACCCAGGGCTACACAAAGAAACACTGTCTTGAACGCCCCTCCCTCCTAAAAATAATAAAAAAGTAATAGACAAAAAGCAAGAGAAAAACATGTGGCCATGACTGCTGGTGGCTTTTCAGTGACTCCTCACCCTTCTGCACTGGATTCAGTTAAGTTCTATTCCACTAGTAGCTGGGAAAGAAGGGGAAGAAACAGAAGCAACCTGGAACAATAGGTCTCGTGAAGGCCAGCCACCTCCATCTTGAGAAGGGTGGTCAGTCAGCAGACAAGATGGCTGCCATCCACATGTCGCCTTTCAGCATGGTGAGGTCAATGTGCCAATGTTCAACCGAGTGACAGAACAAGGAAGTAGACATGCAGACAACAGACATGCAGGCACACCACCTCCCTTCCCTTCTGTTGTTTGGTAAAAGACACACAATTTTTATTATTTACAGTAAGCCTTGAAAAGCACTCTGACAGCCTCGCTGATATCTACCTTCTATGTGATTAGAATTTCCTTTTTTTTTAAATTAATTCTCAGGGGTTGCATGGTGACTTGTCCTAGGTTATGGTGCCCTCTTCTGGCATGTAGTCATATAGGCAGCAGATAGAGCACACACACACACACACACACACACACACACACACACACACACACACTTACATTGAAAACTAATAGTAATAATAACAACAAACAAGCAAGCAAGCAAACAAACAAATATATAAATAAGACGGAAAAAGAGATTCTGGCTTCTGCCAGGCTGTGTGGGTGGCAAAGGCAGGCAGGCAGAGAGGACCTCTGTGAGTTTGAGGTAGAACATACTGCCTGGGCTACACCAAGAGAAACCCTACCTTGAGGCAAAAGAAAACAAAAGCAGAGAAGGTTCTGGCTTTTATTTTACTGATCTGTCTGTCTGTCTTTCTTTCACCAGGCTGGCCTCGAACTCAGAAACTGATTGCCTCTGCCTCCCGAGTGCTCTCATTAAGAGCTTGAGCCACCCCTGAATGTCGGGTTTTCTAAGTCTTACCTTGTTCTTGGTGTCTATTCTCAGCTGTGAAACCCTAATTAACACATGTAGTCAGTCCTGGGTCATCCAGAGCTACAGACTGAGGCCTTATCTAAAACCAAATAAAACAAAACAACAAATAGAAATAATAAAATACATAAATTAAGCAACCACATCATATCTTTTCTCTCTCTAGATGGTACTCAAAAATTGCAGCAGATTGCCTGTGAGACCTCAGCTCTGGACACTGAGGCTGTTTCCCTACCAAGTAATAGGGCTGAACTTGAGGAGCTCTCCAGCTCAGTTGTGTCCCCTGCTTTTTAAAAAAAAAGAGTTGTTTTCAAAGGCTGCAGGTTCATACCACTGTTGCTTGTTACAGATGAATTATAGCCCTGATCTTTCAATGGTACTTAAAGGCACAGACAGGTGCTTCCTATAGACATAAGAACCCAAGTCTTGTGGTCATAACCAGTGGTAATAACCTGGGCGGAAGGGTGCAAGGCTTCTTGTGTTTGTAAGTGGTAACAGAAGGCTTTCTCTTGATGGTACCCTATCACAAGCTACACTGTCTATTCTTTTTCCTGGTTAGTGTTTCCTTGCTTTGTTTTCACTACATAGCTCCTTTCTCTTCATAGCATTGGCTGTCCTGAACCAGGCAGTCCTTGAAATCAGTGATTTGCCTGTCTTGCCAGGATTACACTCTGAGCTACCATTCAGAGGGAAGCAACCTGCTGAGGTTAGACTGCTCTCTCTCCAGGTTTCTCCTATGAACATGCAAATGGCAGTCCTGCCTGGACTTTCTTTTTTTTTATCCTTTTAAAAAAATGTTTATTTATTTATTTATGAATTTATTAGATATAAGTACACTGTAGCTGTCTTCAGACACTCCAGAAGAGGGTGTCAGATTCTGGAGAATCTAAATCCCTCTTATGGTCTGCATATTATGTACATAAACACAGCCTCACATATACTTCTAAAAATTTAAAGATGGGTGGGGACACTGAAAGGGCTCAACAATTAACAGCATTGTCTCCTCTTCCAGAGAACCTGGGATCAACTACCAGCAACTATATGGTGGCCCATCTCCAGTTCCAGGGGATCTGATACTCTGTTCTGGCTTCTGTGGGCACAGTATACACATGCAAAACACCCTTACACTAAAATTAAAATACATCATTGAGAGAGAGGAAAGAGGGCTTTTGAGAGAGAGAGAGGGGAGGTCATCGTACCTCTTGACAGGTTTGAAAAATCAGAGTTTCATCACTCACACAAATAAATAACTGCAAAATATTTTTTAAACAAACTCTGCCATTTACCTTTAAAAATATCAAGAAAACAATTAAGTTCTATGAGCAACAGTTATATTGACTGTATCTCAAGGATAGTCATGTGCATATTCTCTAAACAGAAAAAGGTCTGTTAATCTTAGAAATGGAAAAGAGAAACCAAGTATTTCTTCATATAAAAGCATACAGTAAGTGAATATTTAAAACTACAAGAGGCTACAGTGTGGCATGTCGGTGGAGATTTTTCCAACCTTAGGAAAGTCACACGTGAACCCCTTTAAGTTGGGGTTGCAGGGAGGTGATGATTGGTTCCTTCCTATGCTGGTTCTTTTGTGCCTCTTCCTTCCACGATTAGGAAGGTTTGCAATTACATAATGAGGCAGCTCAGCCAAGCCCTTAATTTGGAAATAAGACTAGAGGATAGGATACACCTGAAGACAGACAGCCATTGCTCTGTTTTCTTGATGCTTCAATGGAAGTATCTGGTATTCTGTGTGCAGTGTGATAGGTCCCATTCCAGAGGCATAGGTAATATCCAGATTCCTGGCACTCTGACAGAAAAGGACCTAGGAGAAGCCCCGAGGGTGGGTGTGGATAGGACATTGCCTGAGCCTCCTTTGGCTCAGATCCGTACCCCTGGATTGGTTGGACTCTCACTAGGATCCCCAACTTAACCCTACTGACATCTAGGTTAGTCATTTGAGCTCTAGTTGGATTCCCTTGACTGACCTGTTGGCCCCTATGGCCACCCTAAGTCAGCTCCCAGATCCTGTGCCACCTAGGCTCAGACTTGACACGCTATGTCTGTTAACAAAAAAATCAGGGTGCCAGACTCACAGGAGACATTTCTTACATTTAGATTACGTTCAATTTGTGGGAAACAGAAGACAACACGAACGTCACTTGAGGCCAATATACAGTTTAGTAAGCAAATACTGATCAGATGCGCAAAGATCTGCTACAGCGATGGAAACAGGTTTAACCATGCTCCTCCAGTGCCAGCCATGGCTTTGCCTGTCTGCATTGTATTTCTATGATATGCCATCGGAGCAGGTACTCACCAAGGATTTGCTCTGGGGATGCTTACCCAGTGGTGGTCACAATTATAAACTTCTAAGCTAAAGAACAGTTCCCCATCTAGCACAGTCATTAGAGCACGAGATTATTAATCTCAGGGTCGTTGGTTTGAGCCCAAACTTGGACAAGATGTTATTTTAGTTGGGTCTCGACTGGAGACAATGCTGGCACTTCCCAGTTGTGCCCCATGGTTGGGGTTCTGCTTTCTGTATCTCTGACTTTAGAACTGGAGGTAGGGAGCATTTGGTGGGTCTTTTGCTCTGCTTGAAGCAGCACTGGGTGTACTAAATTGCAGTGGGTGCAAGTGTTACAGACTCTACACTAGTTTTGACATTCTCGAGCAACTGGCGCACTAGGTAATCTTGGATTACCCTTTTCAGGTAGATTTGAAACTCAGTTCTTTTGGTGTTTACTGAATTCAACCAGAGGATTCCAAGATATCCCTCTTAGAAAGACTAGCTGGAGCTTCTCTTTAAGGCTTGTTAGTCCTACCCCTAGAGGATTCTCGCTTAGGGTCTGAGAGGATCTTCCTAGGTTCAAATCTTGGACCAGTCCTCTTCTTTTGCCAATCAAACCCTGAGGATTAAAAGTCAACCTTGGCTCCTTAGAAGGTATGACTAAACAAATGAAAATTGAAATTCGTAATTACCCAAAGTGGTATTTTTGGTTGGTTTCTTTGGACCTTGTTTTCTGTTTTAGGCAGAGTCTTTTTCCTTTACCTTAGGCTGCTCCTGACAAATTCAAGGATAGCTGCATTTCTAATCTTCATGCCTTCACTTCTTGTGTGCTGGAAAGATAGGCATGTGTATTAATCTGGTGTTCAGGTTGGAACCCAGGTTTAGGCAAGCAATTAGATGAGCTACAGCATCAGCTCATAACTCAAAATGTCCACCAAGTATTGCTGGCATTATTCAAATTAGCCTGAAGGACACAAATATTGGAAAATGTTGGAATTAAAAAAAATCAATCCAGCTGCTCTGGCAAATCAGGGAGAACTGGAGCAGGCCTCTGAGATGCACCAGCTTCTAGTCAGGTCTTTAGTGTATTTGACATACCCTGAGCTACATGAGAAGAAACACAAATAGCTAAAACAGGATTGTGAGGCTAGCTGTAAGACATGTGGCTGGCAAATAAAAACCGCTTTGAAATTTGCCAGTAGCCCTTAAGTGCAAATCTGGTTCCAGATCACTGGCTTTTAATCATCACTAATTTGCTTGGGTCCAACCCACAGGACCCAAAAAGTAGTCAAGAGCCTGTGACATCTTCAGATTTGCTGGACTAGTATTTTTCAGGTTCCCTGGTGCGCAGATCAAAGAAAGGAGAGGTGCTGCCAAACCTGGCTAGGGTCTCAGCTTTGCGAATCTGCCTTGGAACTTCCCTTTTTTCCATAATCTCCATAAATGGCAAAGGATTTTTACATTTAAGAAGACCTTGCACTTCAGATAGGAAACATACTCCAAGAACCACAGTCAGCCCTCTGGCCTCTGTAGAGTCCTGACTGAGCCTGGGTCTCCCAGCTCAGTGTTTTGAAATCACACGGTGGATTCCTGTGCAGAGAATGAATAGTTGCGAGTAGGAGGAATGAGTCCTTCTAGGGTTCTGTGAGCTGGAAGGGGCAGTGTGGACTTAATCGAACAAGCCTCAGATTCTGCCGAATTTTCACCACTGGGTAAACTGCCAGATACCATGAAAGAAGAGAGGGACTCCTCTAAGGAGTTGCTTCGGGCATCTCTCCGGGGTGGGAGGCTTGATTCGAACCCTGATACCTCTGGTGCACTGGTGTCTACACTTCGAGGCTCCCAGCGAAATCTTCAAGGTCCTGAACAGTGGCCAGGCTTCCAAGGTTGCATTCAGTCCTGCGACTGTACATGTGGGATGCAGAGAAGGCCCTGATTTCTTCTATCCAGCCTTACAGAATCAGCTGAGCTCTTTCCTTTTTCAGTAGGGGGCTACCCCAACTTCTCTCTCAGCATCACTTTCATGCGCTTAGCTAATAGGCAAAAGTAACTGTTAGCTACTTTTAGAAGAGGCAAAAGTAGGTGTTAGCTGAAAGAAGAGGTCATTAATAAGGGAAGAACTAAATACATTTAGCTCTTTTGTCCACTGCCCCCACAACCCTGGCCCCCTGGCTGGTTCCCAGGCTGACTTTGAAATCTCCTTAACCTAACCTCCGAAGTACTGCCCATACAGGAGTGAGTGATATCCATGTCACTTCATGTTTTTAGTAACAACCTCACAAAGGCAAATTTAGTCTATTCTGGTCTACATGGCTGATAAAACCCGGGAGAGGGTTTATTTTTGTTTTTTAAATAAAACAAGCTGTGATGGATCAGCTCCTATCAGTGCGAAAGTCTTTTACTTCCCTCAACTAGAGAGGGAGGCAGAAAACAGACTAGAAGATGGATGAGCAGGAAGGCCAAAAAAGAGAGTTTGCTTGTTTGACAGTGACTGTGGACTGAAATAATGATTGGGGACCTGGGAGGGTCCAGGGAGAATAATAATTTTAGTGAATTAACCCGGATAATTAATGGGTGATCTTCGGTGTGAATTTCTATTTAAGAATAAGAGCCAATTTGCTAAAGGCATGAAACTCAAGAAGAATGAAGACCAAAGCGTGGACACTGTGCACCTTCTTAGACTTGGGAACAAAACACCCAGGGAAGGAATTACAGAGACAAAGTTCGTAGCTGTGATGAAAGGATGGACCACATAGAGACTGCCGTATCCAGGGATCCGTCACATAATCAGCTTCTAAACGCTGACACCATTGCATACACTAGCAAGATTTTGCTGAAAGGACCCAAATATAGCTGTCTCTTGTGAGACGATGCCGGGGCCTAGCAAACACAGGAGTAGATGTTCACAGTCAGCTATTGGATGTATCACAGGGCTCCCAATGGAGAAGCTAGAGAAAGTACCCAAGGAGCTAAAGGGATCTGCAACCCTATTGTTGGAACAACATGATGTACTAACCAGAACCCCGGAGCTCTTGTCTCTAGCTGCATATGTATCGAAAGATGGCCTAGTCGGCCATCAATGGAAAGAGAGGCCCATTGGACTTGCAAACTTTATATGCCCCAATATAGGGGAATGCCAGGGCCAAAAGAATGGGAATGGGTGGGTAGGGAAATGGGGGGCGCTATGGGGGACTTTTGGGATAGCATTGGAAATGTAATTGAGGAAAATATGTAATAAAAATATTAAAAATTAAAAAAAAAAAAGAATAAGAGCCAGTTCTGTGACTTCTAACATTCTTTCAAGGTGGGAAAAAGCCTGCTGTTGGACTATGATTTGGACTCCAGCAAATTGGTCTGTGATTTAGGGAGCACTCTGAAAGAAAGAAAAAAAAACAGATACTTTGAGTCCAAGAACAGTGATTGTTGGGAGAACCTTCCTGGAATAAGCACACGGAAACAACTGAGAGTGGAAGAGAGATGTCAATGATGGACCGAAGCCAAGACAGCTCCTGCAAGTCTTTGTAATTTCATTTTATACTTTAAAACCATAAGGTAGGGTGGACAGCTAGTGTTTAAGTGCTGGCATCAGTCAGCAGGCTGGGAAGGGTAATGGGCCACTGCCTCACCTGGCTCTTTAGGTCTCTCTGGTTCAGGTAGCAAGTGAAGCTGGGCTCTGCAAACAGAGTGCAAGCAACACTTTAGTAAACAACTAAGGAAATCAATAAATTGACACCAAGTAATTGTTTTGGTAAAGCTAGTATTACTTCACTATATTCTGGGAAATGGACTGGTCACTCACAGTGTCTTTGATAACGTATATCTTGTTAGTGACTCTCCTTTCTTTCCTTTGTCCTTCCATCTTTTTCTATTTCCTTCCACCGTCTCCTTACTCCCATCCTCCTTCCTTCTGTTGCACTGAAGAGTGAAGAGTGGCTATTGGCATGGTTTGTGAAGAATTACCCCTAAGAGTACTACTCCAGGTGCTTGTGTTCTGGCTAGAGTATCACCTGGCATTAAACCACAGAGTCATCAACGTGGAGGAGGAAGGGAGAGGAGGTCAAAGGCAGCAATAGAGTCTAAGCTGGAGCCAACAGACTCTGTTCTATTTTCTTAATCGATTGTCTTCTAGACAGCATCTTGGCACACAGCTCAAGATGGACTTGATTTCTCTGCCCCTTGCTCTTTCTTTCCCTCTCCACTTCTCCTCCCATTTTCCCAGGCAGGCTTCACATCCAATACAAAACCAAGGATGATCTCAACCCCTCCACACTTTAATATGTATTAATCATTTCACTTGTTTATATTTCAAGTGTTATCCCACTCCTGCTCTCCCCTCCCTGAGGCCCAACTTTTCCCCCTCCCCACCCAGCCACTCCCATCTAATCCCTCTAGTATCCCCCTTCTCTGGGGTATAAAGCCTCAACAGGACCAAGTGCCACCCCTCGCACTGACGCCAGACAAGGTAGTTCTCTGCTACATAAGTATTTTTAGTCATGAACCCGCCCATGTATACTCCTTTAGTTGGTAGATTACTCCCTGGGAGCTCGGAGGGGTCTGGTTAATTGATACTGTTGTTCGTCCTGTGGGGTTGCCATTCCCTTCAGCTCCTTCAGCCCTTCTACTAATTTTTCCATTGGGGTCCTTACACTCAGTCCAATAGTTACTGTGAGTTTCTCCATCTGTCTTAGTCAGTTTCTTACAGAGGCTCTCAGAGGATATACAGACATACAAGGCTCCTGTCTGTAAGCACATCTTGGCATCAGCAGTAGTGTTGGGGTTTTGTGTCTGTGGGTAGAATACAGTGCTATAGTCTCTGGATGGCCTTTCCTTCAGTCTCTGCTCCATTTTTGTCCCTAAATTTCCTTTAGACAGAGACAATTTTCGGTATTTTTTTAAATGGGTGGGTGTCCCCATCCCTCAACTGAGTCCCATGTCCATCTCCTGGATGTAGTCCCTTCAGGCTCCATCTCCCCTGTATTTCAGCTGTTGTTATGCCATTGAGTTCTGGAAACCTCTTGATTCCTGGCTTCTGGGAATTTCTAGTGCATCTCCTAGTTCCCCAAACCCCGCTGTTACTTATTCCTATTCATTCTCCTGGCCCTCTAGACGTCTTTCCTGTCTCTTCCCATACCTGACCTTGTCCTTCCTTCTTTCTTCCCCTCCCTTTCTCTCTCCCACCCTGATACCCCCTTCCTCTGCCTGCCATGATTATTTTGTTACCTCTTCTAAGTAGGTTTGAATAACGGACACTTTGGTCTCCCTTCTTGTAAAACTTCATTTTACTTTTAGTTGTCACATGGGTATTCTGAGCTTTTGGGCTAAAATCCACTTATTGGTGAGTACATACCATGCAAGGCCTTTTGGATTTGGGTTACCTCACTCAAGAAAATATTTTCTAGTTCCATCCATGTGCCTACAACGTTTATGTTGCGATCAATTTTTAATATCTGGGTAGTATTCCATTGTGTAAATGTACCACAGTTTCTGTAACAATTCTTCCATAGAGGGACATCTGGGTTGTTTCCAGCTCATGGTTATTAAAAATTAGGGTTCAGTGAACATATTGGTGCATGTATCTTTGTTCTGTGTTGGAGCATCTTTAGAGTATATGACAACACACTGGAGCATGTGAAACCACAGTGGAGAATGTGACACCACTGTGGAGCATTGTGACACCACAGTGGAGAAATGTGACACCACAGAGGAGTAGGGTGACAGCACCATGGAGCACTGTGACAATGAAGAGGAGCACTGTGACAGCACAGAGGAGCACAATGACACCACAGTGGAGGAGTGTGACAACAGAGTAGAGCAGTGCAACATCAGAGTGAAACGTGAAAAATTAACCACTGTGACCACTGTGACAGCACAGTGGACCACTGTGGCATCAGAGTGGAGCATTGTGACATGACAGTTGAGCACTGTGACACGACAGTGCAGCAGTGTGACAGTGAGGAGAGCACACTTACATCACTGTGGAGAACTGTGTCAGAAAGGTGGAACACTGTGACACAATAGTGTAGCAGTGTGACACCACAATGGAGCACTGTGACAACACAGAGCAGCATGGTGACAGTAGAGTGGAGCACTGTGACATGACAGTGGAGCACTGTAATATGATACCACAGTAGAGCACTGATAAACCACAGTGAGCACTGTGGCACAACAGTGGACCACTGTGATACCACAGTGCAGCACTGTCTCCCCACAGTGAACCACAATGAAACTACAGTGGAGAACTCTGACAACACAGTGGAGCATGTGACACCACAGTGGAGCATTGTGACACCAGAGAGGAGAACTCTGATACCACAGTGGCATACTGTGACACCAAAGTGGAGCATTGTGACAACGAAGTGGAGCACTGTGACACCACAGTGGAGCACTGTGAGATCACATTAGAGCAGGGTGACAACAGCGTAGAGAAGTGGGACATCACAGTGGAGCATTGTAAAACCACAGTTGAGCACAGTGACAGAGAAACCCTAAAAAACATGAAACATAAAAAATAACACTGTAGGAACTGAAATATGGAAAGAAAAAGTGAAAATCATCAAATATGAGAAAATCACACTGTAGACCTTGAATATGGCGATAAACCCTGAAAAACGTCGAAAATTAAAAACTCACAATGTAGGACCTGGAATATTGTGAGAAACCCTGAAAAACAGTGGAAATTTAAAAACTTACACTCTACGACCAGGTATATGGCAACAAATACTGAAAAATGTGAAAAATATAAACTCAAACGGTAGGAACAGAAATATAATGAGAAACCCTGAAAAACGTGGAAATTTAAAAACAAACACTGTAGGACCTGGAATATGGCAAGAAACACTGAAAAAAAAAAAACGTGGAAAATGAGAAACTCACGCTGTAGGACCTGGAATATGGGAAGAAACGTGGTATAAAGTGGAAAATGAGACAACCACACTGTAGGACCTGGAATGTGTCTAGAAACCCGGAAAGAGGGGAAAATGAGAAAATCATAATGCAGTACCTGGAATATTGCAAGAAACCCTGAAAAACGTGAAAAATTAAAAACTTACCCTGTAGGACCTGGAATATGGCAAGAAAACGGAAATTCATTGAAAATGAGAAAATCACACTGTAGGACCTGGAATATGGAGAGAAACCTTGAAAAACGTAGAAATTAAAAACTCACACCGTAGGACCTGGAATATGGCGAGAAAACCTGAAGAACGTGGAAAATAAAAATATAACAGTGTAGCACCAGGGACATGGCAAGAAAATATGGTGGCTCACAACCATCCGTAACGAGATCTGGCTCCCCCTTCTGGAGTGTCTGAGGACAGCTACAGTGTACTTACATATATAAATAAATAAATCTTTAAAAAAAAAAGAAAATTAGAAAATAACACGGCAGGACCTGGTATAAGGCTAGAAACACTGAAAAATGAGAAACTCAAACTATAGGACTTGGAATATGTTGAGAATCCTTGACAAATATGGAAAATTGATAACTTACACTATAGGACTGGGAATATGGCAAGAAATCCTGAAAATCATGAACAATGAGAAAATCAAACTGTAGAAGCTGGAATATGGCAAGAAACCCTGAAACACATGGAAAATTTAAAACTCACACTGTAGGTCCTTGATTATGGCGACAAACTCTAAAAAACATGGAAAATGGAAATTAAAACTGTAGGAACTGGGATATGGTGAAAAACTCTGAAAAATGTGGAAAATTAAAAATTAAACCTGTAGGACATGGAATATGGCGAGAAACCCTGAAAAACGTGGAAAATCAGAAAATGATACTGTAGGACATGGAATATAGTAAGAAAACCTTTAAAAAGTGGAAAATAAAAAAAAACTAACAATGTAGGACCTAAAATATGACAAGAAAACTTCAAAATCCTGAAAATTAGAAAATCAAACTGTAGGACGTGGAATATGGCAGGAAAACCTGAAAAAAATTGAAAATAAAAAACTCACACCCAATAACCTGCAAAGTATGAAAAATGAGAAAATCACACTGTAGGACCTGGAATATGGAGAGAAACACTGAAAGACTTGGAAAATAAGAAACCCAAACTGTAGGATCTGGAATATGCTGAGAAACTCTGAAAAACTTGGAAAATTAAAAACTCACACGGTTGGATCTGGAATATGTTGAGAAAACCTGAAAAAGGTGGAAAATAAGAAACTCACTCTTTAGGACCTGGAATATGGCAAGAAACCCAGAAAAAGGTGGAAAATGAGAAAATAACACTGCAGGACCTTGTATAAGGCTAGAAACACCGAAAAATGAGAAACTCAAACTATAGGACTTGGAATATGTCAAGAAACCTTGACAAACATGGGAAATTGAAAACTTATACTATAGGACTGGGAATATGGCAAGAAACCCTGAAAAATCACAGAAAATGAGAAAATCACACTTTAGAATCTGGAATATGGCAAGAAACCCTGAAACACGTGGAAAATTAAAAACTCACACTCTAGGACCTGGAATATGGTGAGAAGAACTGAAAAATGTGAAAAATGAGAAACTCAAACTATAAGAACTGGAATATGGAAAGAAAACCTTAAAATTGTGGAAAATGAGAGAATCACACTGTAGGACCTGGAATATGGTGAGAAATCCTGAAAAACCTGGAAAATTAAAAACTCACACTCTAGGACCTGGAATATGGCAAGATTCCCTATAAAACGTGGAAAAGGAGAAACTCAAACTGGAGGACCTGGAATGTGGCAAGAAACCCTGAAAGAGTTGGAAAATGACAAAATCAAACTGCAGGACTTGGAATATGGCGAGAAACCCTGAAAGAGGTGGAAAATGACAAAATCACACTGCAGGACTTAGAATATGGGAGAAAACCTGAAAAAATCGGATAATTAAAAAACCTAAAAATAATGAAAAATGAGAAAATCACACTGCAGTACCTAGAATATGGCAAGAACCCCTGAATAATGTGAACAAAAAGAAACTCAAATGGTAGGATATGGAATATGGCAAGAAACACAGAAAACCGTGGAAAATTAAAAACTCACACTGAGGGCTGGTGAGATGGCTCAGTGGGTAAGAGCACCCGACTGCTCTTCCAAAGGTCCAGAGTTCAAGACCCAGCAACCACATGGTGGCTCACAACCATCTGTAAAGAGATCTGGCGCCCTCTTCTGGAGTGTCTGAAGACAGGTACAGTGTACTTGCATATAATAAATTAAAAAAAAAAAAAAACTCACACTGAAGGACCTGGGATATGGCGAGAAAACCTGAAAATCATGAAAAATGATAAAATCTCACTGTAGGACCTAGAATATGACGAGAAACACTGAAAAACGTGGAAAATAAGAAATTCAAACTGCAGGACCTGGAATATGGCGAGAAACCCTGAAAAACGTGGAAAATTAAAAACTAACATTGTAGGAACAGGAATATGGAGAGAAAACCTGAAAAACGTGGAAAATGAGAAACTCACATTGTAGGACATGGTTTATGGCAAGAAAACCTGAAAATGTTGGATAATTAAAAACTCACACTCTAGGATCTGGAATATGGCAAGAAAACCTGAAAATCATGAAAAATGAGAAAATCACACTGTAGGATATGGAATATGGCAAGAAACAATGAAAAACATGGAAAATGAGAAATTCAAACTGCAGAACCTGGAATATGCTGAAAAGACCTGAAAAACGTGGAAAACGAGGAACTCAAACTGCAGGACCTATAATATGGCAAAAACTCTGAAAAACGTTCAAAATGAGAAACTCACACTATAAGACCTGGAATATGAAAAGAAACCCTGAAAAACAGGTAAAATAAAAAACTCACACTGTAGGATCTGGAATATGGGAAGAAAACTGAAAATCATGAAAAATGAGAAAATCATACTGTAGGATCTGGAATAGGAAGAAAACCATGAAAAACGTGGAAAATTAAAAACTCGCACTGTAGGATATGGAATATGGCAGGAAACCCTGAAAAAGTTGGAAATTTAAAAACTCACACTCTAGGACTTGGAATATGACAAGAAACTCTGAAAAATGTGGAAAATTAAAATCAAACAGTGAATGACCTGGAATATGGTGAGAAAACCTGAAAAACGTGGAAAATGAGAAACTCACACTCTAGGACCTGGAAAATGGAGAGAAACCCAGAAAAAGTTGGAAAATGAGAAAATCACACTGATGGCCTGGAATGTGTCTAGAAACCCAGAAAGAGGGGAAAAAATGAGAAATCATACTGAAGTACCTAGAATACCGCGAGAAACCCGAAAAATATGGAAAATTAAAAACTTACCCTGTAGGACCAGGAATAGGGCAAGAAAACCTGAAAATCGTTGAAAAGGAAAAATCACACTGTAGGACCTGGAATATGGCGAGTAACTATAAAAACGTGGATAATTAAAAAATCACACGGAAGGCCTGGAATATGGCAAGAAATCCTGAAAAATGTGGAAAATGAGAAAATCACACTGTAGGACCTGGAATATGGTGAGAAAACTTGAATAAGTCGAAAAATGAGAAAATCACACTGTAGAACCTGGAAAATGTTGAGAAACCCTGAAGAAGTCGAAAAATGAGAAAATCATATCTAGTACCTGGAATATGGTGAGAAACCCTGTATAGTCGAATAATGAGAAAATCACACTGTAGGACCTGGAATATGGTGAGAAACTCTGAAAAACTCGAAAAATTAGAAAATCACACTGTAGGACCTGGAATCTGGTGAGAAACCCTGAAAACGTCAAAAAAATGAGAAAATCGTACTGTAGTACCTAGAATATGGCGATTAACCATGAAAAATGTCGAAAATTAAAAACTCACACTGAAGGACCTGGAATATGGCAAGAAACAGTGAAAATCTTGGAAAATTAAAAACTCATACTGAAGGACCTGGAATAGGGTGAGAAATCCTGAAAAATAGGGAAAATGAGAAAAGAACACTGTAGGACTTGGAATAGGGTGAGAAACCCGGTATAGTCGAATAATGGGAAAATCACACTGTAGTACCTGGAATATGGCAAGAAACCCTGAAAAACATGGATAATTAAAAACTCACACTGAAGAACTGGATTATGGCGAGAAATCCTGAAAAATGTGGAAAATGAGAAAATCACACTGTAGGAACTAGAATATGGTGATAAACCTTGAAAAATAGGAAAAATGAGAAAATCACACTGTAGGACCGAAAATATGGTGACAAACCATGAAAGGATCTAAAAAAGAGAAAATCATACTGTAATACCTAGAATATGGCGATATAAACAGTGAAAAATCTCGATTATGGCGAGAAACCATGAAAAAAGTGGAAAATTAAAAATTCACACTGTATTACCCATAATATGGCGAGAAATACTGAAAAAACTTGGAAACTTAAAAATTCACAATGAAGGACCTGGAATACGGCAAGAAAACCTGAAAAACGTGGAAATGAGAAAAATCACACTGTAGGACCCAGAATATGGTGAGAAATACTGAAATTCGTGGAAAAATTAAAAATTCACAATGAAGGACCTGGAAAATGGCAAGAAAACCTGAAAAACCTGGAAATGATAAAATCACACTGTAGGACCCTGAATATGACGAAAAAACGTGAAAAACTTGGAAAATTATAAATTCATAGTAAAGGACCCGGAATATGGCGAGAAATCCTGAAAAATGTGGAAAATGAGAAATTCACACCATAGGACCTAGAATATGGTGATAAACCTTGAAAAAGTAGAAAAATGAGAAAATCACACTGTAGGTCCTGAAATATGGTGACAAACCATGAAAGGATCGAAAAATGAGAAAATCATACTGTAATATCAAGAATATGGCGATAAAAACACTGGAAAACTCCGATTATGGCGAGAAATCATGAAAAAAGTGGAAAATTAAAAATTCACACTGTTTACCCATAATATGGCGAGAAATACCTAAAAACATGGAAAATTAAAAATTCACACTAAAGGACCTGGAATACCGCAAGAAAACCTGAAAAAGGTGGAAATGAGAAAATCACACTGTAAGACCCAGAATATGCCGAGAAACTCTGAAAACGTGGAAAATTAAAAATACACGCTGTAGGACCCAGAATATGATGAAAAAAACCTGAAAAACGTGCAAAATTAAAAATTCACACTGAAGGACCCAGAATAAGGCCAGAAAACCTGAAAAACGAGGAAAATTCAAAACTCATACTGTAGGACCCAGAATATGGCGAGAAAACCTGAAAAGGGTGGAAAATGAGAAAATCACACTTTAGGACACAGAAATGAGAAAAAAAAATTTAAAAAAGTGGAGAATGAGAAAATCACACTGTAGGACA